>NC_142066.1:48754748-49054748 GCF_059756535.1 Pantherophis guttatus
AATGTGTATTTTTTTTTCCTTTCTTCCCATTTTGAACTCCGTATTGCCATAATTCAATCTTGCAATTTGCACCTTTTTTTTTTTTTTTTTTTTGCTAATGCACTTTCTCTCTAAAGTGCTTGAAACTATGCTGCATAATGCCCCAAATTATGTTTAGCATAAAGGAGATAACTATTCCATACACAGTCAAGTTGAGGCACTGAATCCCATCTCCCATCCCATCTCCTTTAATGCAGAGATTACATATCCCAGCAATCTTCAAACTAATGGTACTTCTAGTGTTCTCTCCCTTAAAATTATTGCTATTTTGCAAACAATAGACAAGACCACCAATATCTACCTGAGTTCATAGGCATTGTCTGCAAAGTCTGTGCTAATCCTTTCCCTAATCCTTGTTTCCCAAAAGAAATCCGCCTTAGACTGTAAGAAATAAAAATAAAAATAATCTGAAGCTTGGCTGCAAAGAGGTCTTAATTTTGCACTTTATTTTTAACTTCAAGTTGTTGTTATTAAAGTATTCAGGGTTGCTTAATCATAAACTAGCTATTAATCTGGTTTCAGACTACATGTTGAACAAGATTAAAGCAAGTAAGTAAAGTCTTCTTTGAGTGGAGTTCAATGCCTGGTGATTAGGATATTCATGCGGTTTTCTTGGAAACAATACAGAAAAGGTTTGCCATTGTGCTCTGCCAAGATTATTATTTTTTTCTTTTTTAGTTTTCCAGACCAGCCTGCAGCCCTGATATTCTCTAGATGTCTCACCTCCATTTGGATCCTGATCTGTTTAGTTCTCAAGCCCAAGGCAAGGTCAGCCAAGTGATACCCTGTGCAAAAGCTGCAATAAACTGGTTATTAAAGCTTTATTTTTAACCAGTCCATATCACACAAGTGACACATTAAACCAAATCGCAATACAGTATGGCTTAGCATGTTATGCAGACAACCTAGGAAACATATTTGAACATCTCCTGGAGAGAAGGCAGAATCCTACCCTAACCAGAGATTTTACATTATGCTGCTTTGTTTAAATCCAAGCTCCATCTCAATCATGCAGTAAGCAGAGAATTGTTGGGGATGAGAAAACATCAGCTTCATCACTTCCTAGAGGGAGATCCCTTCCTATACATTTTTTTTCACCCAACAAGCCCAGCTGAAAGGCTAGATACAGACTTCCTCAGGAAGTTTGTACAAGAAAAATAATTCTTCCTGTCTTTAAAATCAGAACAGGTGTTTTAGCCTGAAGTATGGCAATAAAACAGTGGAGGAGAAGAAACACAAAGTAAAGTAAAATTAGAGCCAGGAAGGCATGACTCCCAATAAAAAGGGCTAGACAGACAAGCAACTTGCTTGGCAAAGGCTTAATTTAGAACTGATCTCACTGGAATATGGCTTTTTATTTATCTTGGCAACTGGCACTAGTAAGATAATAACCCCCAAGCTGGGGATACAAAGCCAAACGAAGGCCACCATTTGGGTATCCAACTCATGGTGTTCTAATAGGGACATGGCTTGGCTACTCACAGAGAACAGTAGTGGACTAAAAGGAGCACTGCTCTGGTCTAGACTAACAATTTTTATGTAAGTGTCTTCCACACCATTTGTGTACTCTTGGTTGCAGCTGTTGCATCAGACTTACAACAGTGATGGAAAATGAAGGCTGCAACATTATCTCAGCTAATAAGCAACCTCCATCAAGCATCTCCTTCTATCAAACGTCATCTAGTACTAACCTTCCAGCAGCCAGAACAATAGGAGAGGTGGAAAACAAAGCCACTACTCTAAGATGTAACAATACTGAACTCATGCTTCTACATACTACAGCCAATGGACACCAAGGAAAAGTTTTAGAAAGGGATGAGTGCCAGCCCCTTTTGGTGACAGCACTGTTTTTCTTCACCTTACCTTTTGTAAGTGACCTTTTTTAAAGAGCTTACACTATAGGTTTCATGTGTTTAGCTCTTCAGAATGGTGGGAAAACTGCACTACCATGCTCTTATTTTTTAAATAGCTTTGCCCAGTGGTCAAATCCAAATTTTTTTTACTACCAGTTCTGTGGGCGTGGCTTGGTGGACGTGGTGTGGCTTGGTGGGCATGGCAGGAGAAGGATACTGCAAAATCTCCATTCCCTCCCCACTCCTGGGGGAAGCATATTGCAAAATCTCCATTCCCACCCCACTCTGGGGCCAGCCAGAGGTGGCATTTGCCGGTTTTCTGAATTGCTCAAAATTTCCGTTACCGGTTCTCCAGAACCTGTCAGAACCTGCTGGATTTCACCCCTGAATTTGCCACAAAATTTTATTGATTCAGAGGCTCCAAAGGCTGGAAAAAGATGGGAGCATCACAGACCTTTAACTAAAGCTTTTGTAACTAAGATCTAAAGTTAGAGTTGTTGCTATTGTTTTTCCCTTTCTGTGCCAGGTCTTTTAGACTGTAAGCCGAATGAGTGACCTCTGTAAGCTACTCTGGCATTTTTTTGGGCTAAAAATAGTAAATGTTTCAAATAAATAAGTAGCAGGTACACAATATTCTTCTGGAAATCTATATATTTAGTTTTTAACAGTTTTCCCAGCACACTATTGACATTACTCAATAATTGCCAATACTTCTTCTTTTTTTTTAATGGTTTGTTCAGGCTAATATTCCTCAGATGGTGTTGGACCTCAATTGACAGAATTTCAAGCCATGCTTCAATTAAAACACCATCAATGATAACCCTGCAATGGCTTGACTCAGTCAAAGGCTGCTTTGTCAAAATAGTTATTATTCGCTCTTCGGCCCCTCCATTCACTCAAAAGGTCCTGTAACAACTTACAAATATTGCTAATGGCAATTCGTACACTCTGACCCAAAATAAAACAGATCACAGAAGGAAAAAGTTACTAAAGCAGACGAAGAGAAGAAAACATAAGAAAAGTCATGTTTAGTTATTCAGTTCTTGCAGGGAATCTTCATAGCACAGAGGAAGAAAACAAGAACTCTGCCACTGCTCCTATTTTAGATAATAAATGAGGGCAGACTAGTTTCCCTTTGTCATGAAGCTCTTCTTGAGAATTAAGAAAATCAGCTTTCCAAATTCACTGCCCTAAGGTAGAAGGTCTGAACTGAAAGTTGTAGAGTTCAGTAGCAGCATGTTCTACAAATGATCTGCTAGGTAAGTACCATTTTATTCATTTATTAAATTCCAGAATAAAAGGCCATCTGAGACACATGTGGCACATACACACACACACCCTTGGGGGCAAAATTCAGCAATTAAGCAACCAGCTCAACCAGGCTTTAATCTCAAAAATTAGTGCTTATCAACTGTGGAGTAGAATTAATTTTGTTGTGGGATTCTGGAGAAAACTTGACCCTTTGCTGTTTTATCCCATCTAGAGTCTCACTCTGGCTGATATCTTCACAACACACCTGAAAAGGGAGCCAAGGTGGACAGGGAATTCCGGCTAAAGAGCAAGGTCCAGCAGTTGGATACTGAAACAAAACAATTGAAGCATCATATTGGTCTTGGCTGCCTTTCCCTGCAATCTTTCAGATCTATCCAGACCTTCTCTTACTGGCAGGATACATCCCAAGCCAAAGGCTCATCTGAAATTCAATCAAGGGCCCAGCTGGAAAGCAGCCTTCTGCTCCTGGTGAATGCCCAAAATAGTTTGCCAGCCACCTGTGAATTCTCTCTGAAGTACAGCCTCTGCCGGTTCCCTGCCACCAACCTTTCCAAAGAGTCACATCTTTTGGCAGCAGGAACACAGTCCCAGCCTCTCCTGTGACAGCTGCAGGTGGGGATCGTTGCAGCAGGGCTTCAGCTGTCACTTGCACACAGATAATACAGTAATCGCTGCGTCAATCAGCCAGTGCAATGACGACAATGAAAATAAAGCATATTTGGGGAGAGGGAGAACATTTTCATTAAAATCACTTTTTAAAGATTAATCATGATGTTTGAACTATAGGTATCTGTGGGTCTGCCATTGATGTGCAATATTCTTCCCTCTTAGTATTTGACAAAGATAGCACTATAGTTAAAAATTCATTTGTGCTGTCCTTTTCCACACTCCTGTTTAACAAACCCTTATTTTTGAGAAGATCAAAATGCAGTCAGAAGCATCTGGGGACAGCTTGTCGGATTTATTTTGAAAGTTGGTAGTTTAAATGAAAAATAAATTTGGTATTCAGGTGAAAAGTTCTGAATGGACAGAATTCAAAACTGCACATCCCTTTCAACCTTTTTTACATAATGCTGAAGATTACATATATTACATACATATAGTGAAGACTAATCCCCATCTTCATCATTTAACTCAGGAAGGTAAATTCAGCCACCAGATTTTTTTTTTTTTCATTTGAAGGCTAGACTTACAACATTGGAAATGGAGACTTTTCCTTCTCTTGGGGAAGAAACAGTCAGCCTCTAGGAAAAAGCTTGTCTTTTTTATTGTCCACATTCTATACAACCGGGAAACTAGCGACTGAATAACAAGAAAAAGCAAACACAAATGAAGAATATTTTGTCCAGCCAGTTTGGTCTAGTGCTTAAGGCACTGGGCTACAAAGTGCAAGACCATGAGTTCAAGTCCCACCTCAGCCATCAAAACCAGCTGGGTGACCTTGGATCAGTCACACTCTCTCAGCCCAATTCACCTCACATGGTTGTTGTTGTGGGGAAAATAGGAGGAAGATATGTTAGATATATTTGCCACCTTGTGTTATTTGTAAAAATAACAAGGGTGAGGTACAAATAAATAAAAATAAAAAAGTAAACATTCAACATCTCTGATCTTCAGTGGACTCTACACATGTGCTGAAATTCAAGAGTAGGAAGAGGTGGGCTGCAGGAGGATCTCACAGGTGCTAGCAAACCGGTTAAATTTTTTACCAGTTCAGAAAACCAGTTAATTTCACCTCTGGCTGGCCCTGCCTCACCCCGCCCCTCTCAGGAATCCCCCGCATGCCATTTTGCATTCCAGGTTAGTGCAGGAGGACTTCTAGACCCAAAATGGAGCGCAGGGGGGCTTTGTGTGCCCCCATGCTTCGTTTTGGCTTCCAGGGTGGTGGAGGCCTTCCAGGCCCAAAACGGGGCATAGGGGATGTCGCGCCCTCCCGCCCCATTTTGGCTTCCAGGGTGGTGCAGGAGCTGTCCAGGCCCAAATTGGAGTGCAGCGGGCGTAACATGCCCCTCATACCCTATTTTGGCTTCCAGGGTGGTGCAGGAAGTCTTCCATGCCCAAAACGGAGCACTTGGGGGGACATCATGCGCCCCCCCCCATTCCGTGTTGCATGCCCCCCATGCCCTGTTTTGGCTTCCAGGGTGGTACAGGAAAATAGTTGGGATTTTTGCATCATCATTACTGTGGGGTAAATTTAAAATGGAGATTTTGCATTATGATGGCTCATAAGTAAGTAGGAACCAGTAAAAGAGGAATGGAAAAATCCCTATCTGTAGATCAGTGTTTTTCAGTCTTGGCAAATTTAAGATGGGCGAACTTCATGCTGCCTGGGGAAGTCTGAGAATTGAAGTCCATGCACCTTAAATTCCCAAAATTGAGAAGCACGGGGTCTACACTAGAGTTTAGGATTTTCCATTTCTGTTTTATTTAGAGTGATTAAAGCAACAAGAACCACTACTGGACTTTTTGTGAGAAACTGAAATTAAAAATTGATCTGGGCTTTGATGATTAAATAAGGAATTATGAAAATAATGTAGACAAATGTTAATCTTAGAGTAAGAGTTTGATATATTTTATTACTTATATCTGTACCAAAGAAAGTTGGAAGTCATTCTTTTCAGTTTTCCTTCTTTTCTTCTTTCTTTCTTACACTTTCACTCTTTTTCTGTGGTGTTGAACACAAAACAAATCATGGTTTATAAAAATCACAGGTTCATTAAAATATTTTTAGCATGGAAGTGAACACAGAAATCAATAAATTACTTGGAGAGTTATGTTAAATAATCGTGACCATCATGGTGGCATAAAATAATCATGACCAGCATTGTGAAAAGCACAGTTTGCAATGTGGTGATGCTCAACTTATTCTTATCTTTCCACCTTTGATCTTCTTAGAAAATTCAGTCCAGGTGCCGTACTGGTCGACACGCACAACAACTCTTTTGTGCTGTGTTTATTATGAAGCATTGTGCCAAGGAAGGTCCATGCTTTCTCCTTCCCTTCTTTCCCTCCTACCATCTCCTCCGGCTGCTCTGTCTCAGCTTTCACAGACAACTGTCCCCCAGGGATGGAGGCTCCCTTGCAGGGCACGATTGAACTTCAACCCCAACGGCGGGCCAGTCCGGGTGAAAGGCGAGGTGGTGGCAGAGCAGCCGCATGTGAGGTAGATGCCGAAGGCGGCCAGGGCATGTTGGTATGAGTGTGCCAAAGGCAGCTCCTGCACTGGGGTGGCGTTACCACTTAAAGAAGCTGATGTTGTTGTTTGCATAACAATCTGATCGGCAGTCCCTCACTACGTGATTCTTCCAACTCAGGATGAAAAGAGGTGGACAATTGGAGCTTCTTTTCTGATGCCAGTCTCACACATGCACCCCCGCACAGATGATTGGGTGGTACAGACTAGTCTTTTTCTCTTAAGGTTGTAGATCTGGGCCAACTTGCCCCGTGCCAGGCAGGAGCAGCCCAGCAGGTGGCCCAGAGCAGCATGGCCAGGAGGGCAAAGAGCCCCCATGAGGCCAGCAGCAGCACGGGCAGCCGCTCCTTGGCCAGTACAGTGCCTGCCATGGCTGAGAAGTGTCCCAGAAGCAACAGGGCCAGCAGGCAGGGAGGGCGGAGGCTGGGGCAAGTCGAGAGTTTGGTCCGTTGCAGCTGCTACAAGCAGACGGTGGGATGGAGAGGGCAGTAGTAGCCCTCCCCCTCTCATCGGCCCCCACCTCACTGCCTCTTGTATGTTTAAAAAAAAAGAAAAGCCCTAGTGCTTATTTTGCAGCCCCCAAAAATATAACTCAGTTTTATTTTCAGGGAAACACGGGTATACACACACAAACACACACACACACACACACACACACACACAAGAAAATAAAATTATAATTTTATAATTATAAAGCAAAACCTGTTTTATCCAGTGGAATAGGAAATCCTCTGCCAAGCTAAGCAGGTGGTGACACTATATCTCAAGAGAAAAATACTACTGCACGCACAGCCAAATAATTCTGGGGTACATTTGGCTGGTAGAGGGGTGTGAAAAGTGCCAGGTTGCAATTAGAAAGGGGGTGAGGGTAAATTTGACCATGTGAGGGTAAATTTGAAGGATTACACATCTTATCAGAACTGCACACCTGTTTAACCTTCCATTTATATTCTCCCCTTTTCTTGATTATTTCCTCATGCTCGAATTTTAGGTCATACTCCTCCGGGAAGGCTCTCTCGTTGTCCTCTACAAATACCATGCTTTTATAGTTTACAAATAACATTAATGATAGCCAAGAGAGAGAGAGCTGATACCTAAATTAATAAACAAAATTCCAAAATAACCAGTAGATGTGGCTCCCTCCATTGAACAAATTCCTGCCTCTTCATATATAGAAAGTGCATGAAAAAGGAGCACACTCAAATATCCCTACAGCAGAGGTGGATTCAACTTATCTTTACTATCGGTTCGCAATGGGGCTGCTTGCACGCTTCTGCGTATGCGCTGAAGCTTCCTGATGATTTCAGGGTCGGTGGGCAGAGCCTCCCGCCGGTTTTACTACCGGTTCTATAGAACCGGTCTGAACCGGGGCAATCCACCACTGCCCTACAGCAGTACTACAGAGTACTCGGATTACTCTTAACGTTCTTAAAAGCAACTTTCTAATTAGAACTCAAGACTCACTTTTAGGATTAAGGTTTTGTAATCTGGGCTGCTCCCAGAAGACTGATACGTACCACTTTTTTAAGGGTCAAAAGTTAGTCAAAAGTTGTGACCACAGTACAAGCAAATTGCAGGACAAAACCTGAAGATTAAAGTCCAAGTTTTAATCTCTGAACAATCCAGGTTTTACCCTCAGTTTGGTCATCTGCAGAATGGGAATATCAAGCATCTATCACATAATTCTAAAATAGAGTTGACCGTTATAGCTATATACATGTGAGCCAATGTGGGAGGGGATTAGTGGGTGGCTATTCCTTATATTTATTTCACAACTTTCAATTACCAAATTACCAAATTTGTCTCTTTTCTACAGAACTCAGAGCAACATATGGAAAAAAGAATTAATCCACTTTATTTTCATAGTAGGCTAGGGCGAGAAAGTATATTGGATTAATTGTGATGGTCTGTTTTTTCCCTGGGGAAGATAGTGAATTTGGAAAGAGGTATCTGTCTCTACTTATTTCAAAGACCAGGCAGAAGGAATTCTGTTGACAATTCCTGTGGGAGTAGATAGCTTTCTCCCCCTTAATCTTTTGCTTAGAAGTCAAAAAGAGTTCAGAGCAATAAAACTGCCACAATGGCCTTGATTATTTTGTTATTTTATTTATTTATATAGCTGCCTATCTTTCAACCAACTCTAGGCAGCTCCAAATCAAAAATTAAAATGATTATATAAAATCATATTAAAAACAACTATTTATTTAAAATATTTATTCTATTGTCATCATATTGTAGGGTAGACACTTAGTCCAGCATACCTTCCAGATACATAGTTGTAATTAGCTGATATTTAGGTGGTTGAATTTCCCCTGGTTCAGCAAGAAGTTCCATGCTTGGTAAATTAATAAATTGACTAGGGCCATGTACTAGAGTCTCCTGAACCAATGGGGGCTATTAGTATCAGAGCCAGTCTACCACCATGTTTTGGATCTCTGGATATATTTCACTAAGTCCCACTGTCTGAAAGGAGAACATGTTTGCCTTATACCAGAGCCTAGATCAGTGATGGCTAACCTTAGTGCGCGCCCAAACCCCCAAAATGCAAGGCGTGCATGGCCCCCCCACGCCCCCCACGCATGTGCGGCAGAGACCCGACAACCATCTGGCCGATGGGAGGCATGCGCGCATGCACGGCAGAGCTGAACTGGGGTGATGGTTCGCATGCCCACAGAGAGGACACTATGCGCCATCTGTGGCGCACAGGCCATAGTTTCGCCATCATGGGCCTAGATCTTACTCAGTAACAGACAGATTTTAGGACTCATGTGTCTGATATAAGTTTTGGATTTTAAATAAGCAAATTTCATTTGCTTCCAACCCACAGGAAGGCTGATGCTATGTTCATTATTGAATTTCCATGTTAGCAGGATAAGGTGTTTCTCTGGGTTGGGGCTGGTATGACCTGTTTTAGGATCTATGCTACTCTCTTAAGAGTTTGTGACCCTTCATGCTTTTGTTGGTTAATGACCTAAATTTTCTTCAGTTTGCTCCCCCTCCCTTCAATAGACTTGATAGAAGGAAGGATGTGGATTTAAAATCTGTTCGAATTCTATATTTCCAATTCTTCAGCCACAATTGTCTCTCAATGATCAAGTTAACTACCAGCCTCTGGTTATGAATTGAATACTGCCCAAACTACCATCTCCATGAAGCTTGGCTAGCATGTTCACACTCTGTTTAAGCTCCCTTTGCTCTGGAGCAGGGGTCAGCAACCTGTGGCTCTGGAGCAGCATGTGGCTCTTTCACCCTTCTGCTACGGCTCCCTGTCACTCAAAATATGCGTCACAACCACCAATGTGCAACACCTGCCAGCATGCAATTCAATCCCCTCTGGCCTTTTCAACCCCCGGTAGGCCAACCATGAATAAATCCAAGAAAAGAAAAGCTTCAGAAGAAAACAGAACGTTTAATTCAACTACATATGCTAGTTTTGTGGCCACTCAAGAAATAGTCAGGCATGGGAAGGGTTTTGTGGCTCCCGGTGTTTTCTTTTCTGTGGGAAACTGGTCCAAATGTCTCTTTGAGTGTTTAAGGTTGCAGACCCCTGTTCTGGAGGAATGAGTTGATTTAGATTGTTTGGTCCAAAGGATGGAACCCTGGCAAAACTGAGACTCTTGCAGGTGTCTTTCCCGCCGCCTTGAAAGAGGCGGTGGTGAGGCCTCTCCTCAAGAAGCCTTCCCTGGACCCGGCAGTATTGGCTAATTATCGTCCAGTCTCCAACCTTTGCTTCGTTGCGAAGGTTGTTGAGAGTGTGGTTGCGCGACAGCTACCCCAGTACCTGGATGAAGCGTCGTATCTAGATCCGTTCCAGTCGGGCTTCAGGCCTGGATACAGCACGGAAACGGCATTGGTCGCGTTGGTTGATGATCTCTGGAGGGCTCGGGACAGGGGTTGTTCCTCTGTCCTGGTCCTGTTAGACCTCTCAGCGGCTTTTGATACCATCGACCATGGTATCATGCTGCACCGGCTGGAAGGGTTGGGGGTGGGAGGCACCGTTTTACGGTGGTTCTCCTCCTTTCTCTCTGACCGGTCGCAGTCTGTGTTGACAGGGGGGCAGAGATCGACCCCGAGGCCCCTTATATGTGGGGTGCCACAGGGATCGGTTCTCTCGCCCCTTCTGTTCAACATTTATGTAAAGCCGCTGGGCGAGATCATCCGTGGTTTCGGGGTGAAGTACCATCTGTACGCTGATGACACCCAGCTGTACATCTCCACCCCGGACCACCCCAACGATGCCCTTGAAGTGATGTCCCAGTGCCTGGAGGCCGTGCGGATCTGGATGGGGAGAAACGGGCTCAGGCTCAACCCATCCAAGACCGAGTGGCTGTGGTTTCCGACGTCCCGATATAGTCAGCTGGCGCCATCGCTGGCTATTGGGGGCGAATCATTGGCCCCCACGGAAAGGGCTCGTAACTTGGGCGTCCTCCTGGACTCACGGCTGTCTTTAGAAGAGCACTTGATGGCCGTGACCGGGAGGATTTTTCATCAGGTTCGCCTGATTCGCCAGTTGCGTCCCTTTCTAGATCGGGACTCGTTACGCACAGTCACTCATGCCCTCGTCACCTCTCGTCTGGACTATTGTAATGCTCTCTACATGGGGCTCCCCTTGAGGTGCACCCGGAGGCTCCAACTGGCGCAGAGTGCGGCCGCGTGGGTGGTTATGGGAGCAACATGGAGCTCCCATGTAACACCTCTCCTGCGCGAGCTGCACTGGCTCCCGGTGGTCTTCCGGGTGCGCTTCAAGGTTCTGGTTACCACCTTTAAAGCGCTCCATGGCTTGGGACCTGGTTACTTACGGGACCGCCTACTACCATCAACAGCCTCCCACCGACCAGTACGCTCCCACAGAGAGGGGCTCCTCCAGGTGCCGTCGGCCAAACAATGTCGGCTGTCGGCCCCTAGGGGGAGAGCCTTCTCTGTGGGGGCACCGACAATCTGGAATGAGCTCCCCCCAGAGATACGGAGGATTCCGGATCTGCGCACCTTCCGCCGCGAGTTGAAGACGCTTTTGTTTCATCAAGCTGGCCTCGCCTAAATCTTCCCCCTTTTAAGTGTAAATTCTAAATTTTTAATGGATTTTAAAATATGGGTATTTTAAATTGGATATTAATTCAGCCAAATTTATTTAATTCATTTTATTCGATTTTAAATTTTGTATATTTATGTGTTTTATTTCATGGCTGTGCACCGCCCTGAGTCCTTCGGGAGTAGGGCGGTATAGAAATTCAATTAATAAAAAAAAAAAAAAAAAAAGCTGTTGCTTCAAACACTCTAAATAGCAAAATCTCCATTTTTATTTATTTTTTGTCATTTGGGATTTCGTCTCCATTTTTGTCTATTGGGGTCCCTGAATTTAGTGCTGCCAGGGGATAATTAATAGATGAGAGTATTGATCAGATCTAGGGCTGCCTGAAGGAAGGTTTGGATGGTCAGAGAAAAGTTTATTCCTCACCACTTCCAAGTCTTCTACTCTGTGGTCTTCTCTCCTTGTCTCATTAGATGTGTGGTCTCTGTGCAAGACCACAGTCCTGCAGATATGACTTAAGAAGGCCATTGTAGAGAGCAACAGAGATGGTCTTCAGAAGCCATTAAAAAAACAACAACGAAAAGGCATTCTTTAAGCCCTAAGAAAGGATATCATGTTAGGAAGAAATTCAGATTGGCTTCTCCTTGACTCAATGGCATGTAAGAGGGGAAGATGTAAAACATAAGCAGACATGCAAGATTCTATTATTATAGCCTATCTCAATAAAGTATAGTTTTGCTCTTCCAATGGGAGTCAGTTTCCTGATCTGGGCTACCTCTTAGGGCTGGCAACTATGCCCTCAGGATATCTGGAGGGCAAAAAGTCACTGGGCTTCCAGGAATTAGTATTTATCTGATAAAATTAATTTAAACCAGATTGGTATAATGATTTAAAGCGAGAAAAACTGAGAGATTGAATTATCTGAGCCACAAAGTTAGTTGGTTGACTTTGGGTCAGTTCTTCTGATTCAGCCCTAGGAGGAAAGCAATAGGAAACTGTTTCCAAAAATCTTATCAAGAATACCACAGGTAGCAGCAGTCCAGCCAGGTACCAGGAATCAAGACCAATTCAAAGGCACACAAAGCCAGTTTTATAGCTTGGGTAATTTTGTTCCATCAGTGAAGAGCATGAGAGGTGACCAGCACCTGCTGCTGCTTGTTTGTTTCTGTCCTCTCCTCAGCCTGGGCTACCTAGTTTCCAATAGGAACAGCAATGAGTAACTGTGAAAAGTATGCAGGACATGGGCAGCAGCTTGGGAGTTGCAGTACTGATAATACTTTACTTAGAAGGTCATGGTGCTGAGTTAAAGGTTCTTGTTGCTGCACAATGAGAGGTTAACCCCCTTGCTCATTGCCTATTATTGAAAAGATCTTCCAAGTTATCCTAGGAAATATTTTTTTAAAAAAAAAAACTAAGTACAATAACCAAGGTGCATTTGAGATTGTCATGACCTAGAAAATGGCAGTGGAATTCATAGGCAAGCATATTCTCTAGAACAAGGAACTAGAAACAACAGTTACCTCCTCACACATGAATTAACATTAGGGTTTATTCTAGTCCTTCCTCTGCGGTGAGATGGAGGGAAACATCATCTATTTCAGAGTGGCCTGCCTCCATCATAGTAAAATCAGAAGGTATCCCAACATAGATTGATTGACAGACCAAGCTAGGAGTTTAACCACGATGTGCAGTCACATTAATCATTAAACCATACCTTTTATCCATCAAAATGGCTGCTTCATAGGGCATGCTTAGCAAAGACCAAATAAATCAGATTATAACTTAAGTGTGACGCACAAATTCTGCAAGTAAATTTCACACATATGAAAAGATTTAATACATCAGATCTGACTCCAGGTGATTGTTCTATCCTAGAATTCATTTTGAGTTTTTAGGAATACAGTTTGGATCCTTCAAAGCAACCTAACTTAGAAATTTCTCTGCATTTTTTTTTTGGGGGGGGGGTCTGGATTTTTCTACTGTCTGCCCGTATTCATTGGAAAAAGGTTATCAGTCACACCATTCCTCACACAGCGCTTCCCAGGACTCCCCCCTCCCCCAGCTACTGGGAACAATAAGCTTCCTCTCCCACCTCTACTCTCAAGTGCAAGCATGCATTCAGCCTTTAAAAGCACACCACTAGCCTGGAAGACAAGCTAATTCCTCCTTCTCTAAGGTGCAGGAGAAAGCCTGGCAAAGGAGGGGAGGGTTGGAACGCAGCCCACACACCCTGTATTAATAGCACTGGAGCATCAATGCTTAAAATAGGCTGCAAGGAGCAAAGAGGCGGGTCTCGGGTGACAGCCACCTATTCTGGAGATGAGCATCTATGATGCAAGAACAGCTAAAAGCCAATTTTAGAAACACACACCTAACAAGGGCATCTCCCCATAGGCAATGGCTGATACCCTAGAACTGATTTGAAATTGTTTGGGGTAAGAAAAAAAAAAGGGAAGAACAGTTATAGCAAGATGCCTTAAGGGAAAAGAGAGCTGGAGAGGAAGTAGTGTAGCCTGCAGATTCTACCCCCTCCCCCCCATGACTTATCATCCTCAAACAGAAGGATTTCTAGTTAAAGCTCAGCTAGGTACTGTCACCTAAGCAGCCTTAGCTACTCTGGAAAGTTAAGCAGGGATCGAGCTGGTTAGTACTTGGGAGGAAACCACCAAGAAATCCCAGATTATAGGCTAGATTAAGAAATTGAAATATTATATCTGAAGAAGGCAATGGCTATCTTTTTTTCTGTCCTGTTAGCAAGAAGATTGAATGGATGTGTCCACAGAGTTGAGTTTTACCTACTTAAAAAGATTTGGAATGAGACCACAGTTTAGGGCCTGAACTCAAGCTTTGAATGCCAAAGATCGGCGATGGACCTTGCCACTACAGGGTCAAGGAACAGAAAACTCTGTGCCCAAGATCCTGAAGAAACACTGTCGGCTCAGGAGGCAAAAATGAACTAGATAGGCAAATAGATTGATATGGTATTTTGTGAGAAAGCTTCTTTCCTCAGTCCAAAGGAAGATTTCTGTCCCAAAATTTGCAAGCTACCAGTTAGAGAAGATGACATCTACTTTCTGTTCAGGTCTGATAAAGTTCTGGGCATTGAACTTAAATTTCATGTTAAAATGATATTTGAGAGGTCATTTAAAACAACAATGCTGCAGTGATGGAAATATACCTTTGTATGCATAAAATTCCACAAAATCTTTAGTTTTAAAAGGACCTCAGCACAGCACCTGGTTGAACGGACCAATGACTCAGTATGAAGGCGGCTTCATCTGCTCATAAATCTTGTCAATATAATTTAGATAGTTAACTATAAACTTAATTTAATTTTTACACTCAGTCTTTTTTTGTGTGTGTGCTCATTGCTTCACAATTCCTAAAACAGAAACTGTAGATGTTGCCAAAAATAAAAATAAAAATCCATTTAGAACATAAATCTGCAGGGAGGGGGAGAGGAAATATAAATCTGGTGGGGAGGGGGAAGACGAGAAGGACAGAATTAAGAACATTTGTTTAAGAATATTCCCATAATCCATTTATTTCACTGAGCAACATGAACAATGCATCTGATGCACAACTAGATCATCAATGCCTATAATTTTCTTAAACTTGATAACATCCAAAAAGAAGCTTTCGACAAAGTTGACCTTTTCCGTGTACATGCAGAATCTGAAATAGTGACATTTGATTTCATACATTTGATTCCAAAATCTAATCTTAAACCATGTGAGCAATGCCAAATGGGACCTATCGGTAATACAAAGCTTTTTATTTCTGGGTTTTTGTCTTCCCACGAACATTAATTATCATTCTACGCATCCTAAGCGTGCTGGATCTCACTACTTTGTTTTCAGATCTTTTTCCTTAGAATCAAATCAAATGGTAACAAAACTAGCTGGAAGGATTTCTGCAAACTTGAATGTCTTTCTAATCTGGTAATATTTTTTTTGGGAATGGATATTATGGTTTACTACACAAAAATCAATCTCCGAGAATAAACTAATTAAGATTTTTATTTATTTATTAATTCAATTTCAAAAGCTACCCACCAAACCAGTGAACTCTCGGCAGCACACAATATTAAAAACAATTAAAACATGATACAAAAAGAAATTAAATACAAACAGCAGCCAAAAGGTATTATATTTCATTGGTGTCAGCATAACCAGGAAAAGGGAGCCTTCACACACTCAGAACCCCAAATATGGGCATATAACCAGGTTTTCAAAGCCTTCCAAAAAGCCAGAAAGGTCAGGGCTTCCTAATCTGAGGGAAGATGATCAAGACGGCAGGGTACTACAGCAAAGAAGACATGCTTCCTAGTACCCAACAGCTGGCATGGGCTGATGGAAGCTCATAATGAGAATGTCCATTTTGCTGAACCATACAGGATAGGCAGAAATGTCCAGAAGAAGATTGTCCCTTAGGTAACCCACTCCCAAGCCATGAAGGGCTTGAAAGGTACCTACCTGTACCTTGATTTAGGCACACTAGCAATAATGGTGTTACACGTTCTTAATAGCCAACACCATTTGTAACCCAAGCAGCTGCATTTTGTACCAGCTGAAGCCTCTCAATGTGCCTCAATTAGAGTGCATTGTACTAGTCCAAGCAGGAAATCACAAGGACATGAATGACAGTGAGCAGAGCCCCCCGGTTGAAAAATGAGTGCAACTGGCACACAATCTGAAAGGCTGTAAAGACCCTCTAGCTACTACCACCTATTCTTCCAGTTGGAATTTTGCATTCAAGAGAACCCCCCATATTGTGTACCAGGCCCAGCTGAGACATGTCATCCCATCCAGGACCAAAAGTAGAAAAAACTTCGTAGTAGAAGGGCTAATCATCCAAAGCTACACCAGTCTTGTTGGAACCCACTGCACCTCATTCATACCCCTACCGCCTCCAAGTAGTGAGATAAGATGTCCAGAGTAGACTAAGGTGGAGGTATCATCAGCATATTGATGTTTCACCCCAAACAGTCAACTCAACTCACCCAATGGCCTCATGTAGTTGTTAAATAAGAGAGAATAAAGAACTGAACCTTGCAGCACCCCAAAAAACAGAGACTGTGGACTGGATCTATCACCTTCTAGCAACATTAGCTGGAACCAAACATAGAAGAAGAAGGACCAGTACAACACAATGCCGCTCACTCTTAACTGCTAAAGCCAATCCAAAAGGAGGCCATAATTTGCAGTGTTGAAGTATACTCAGATGTCAATAAAAGCAAGAATGTATGCACTGCCCCCATCCTGTTCTTGTCAGATGCCATCTCATATCCTAGCCTGAATCCTGACTGAAGGAGATCTAGATAATCCACTTCTTCCAGAGCCCTTCGAAATTGCCATGCAACCATTTTTTCTACAACCTAAAAAGGAAAAGTTAGAGGCTAACAAAACTCCAGATTAGTTGGGTCTACTGATGGCCCCTTGACATATTGAGTCATAAACTAGTACTAGTATGTGAAATAATAACAAATAATGGTATCGTATTGGGTGACTTCAGTAAAAACCTCTCCTTTACTACTGAAATACTAATCTGTCACATCTGCATGATACAGCAGAGAGGATAGAATCAAGTTGAGTTGATCCAGCCATGTGCATCTACAGGTGGCAATATGATGGAACACAAATGGCTTTGGAAATATGCAGTTTAAGAAAGAAAGTGGGAGATCATATGGAAGTTCATAACCTGAGATTGATTTTGGAAACTATCTTAGTCAAAGTCCTTTTATCAAGATCTAAAATACCACCTGGCAGGCATGGGGAAGTAAAGCCAATGGAGAAGGATAACAGGAATGTAGTTCAACAATATTGAAAAAGATCATAGGTCTGTCACCACTCATTTGTTACTTTCTGTCAATGATGCTATTCCATCTGGTGTAATCTGTATACTAGCATCAGAAATTCATAAACAGTTAAAAAGGGACATTTAGAATTGTTCAGTACAGAAATGCTCATTGCAGGAATCTCTGCATAACACTCAGATTCTTTTTGAACTCATCTGCCTCCCCCCAAAGTGTAAACATTGGTTCATTATTGAATTGCTGTTTCTTCTTAAAAAGACTTTCCTAACATGTCACGTAATAGAAATCCATGATTCAATATCCTATCCTCTAGGATAATGACGAATAGGTCACAGCCACCTTCTGGATGACATTCCTAGGTATGTATGAAGAGTGCAATTGTATTTCTCTTCAGGCAATTTTCTAAAAAAGATAAATGTACCCAGTTCTTCCACCTACTCATCATGAAAGCACTAGTTTTCAGTCACCTGGTCATTTGCATTGCTCTTGTTTGTACCTTTCCCAACCCTGATAGACAAATTTACTTTTTATAGTGGTATCCAAAATTGAATATAGTATTCCAGGACAATGCAGAATATAATGGATCTCTTACGTATGGTCTGGAAATTATACTTCCACTGGTGCAGCCTAAAAATCACATCTACATTTTTTTTGCAACCACATCACGTTGTTGACTCACATTTACCTCATGATCAGCTACAATTTTAAAATTCTTCTATAGATACTATTTTTATAGATCCATTTTTCTAATTGACGAAGATCCTGTTTAATTATGTTTCTGTTTTCTAGCACATTAGTTGTTATCTGATTTAATTTCTGTATCATCTGCAAATAGCAGGAGGGTTAAAAGCTAATCTTAGGCAGAATCAGAAACCAAAAACAAAGGCTTTTTTCCACTGTCTTAACATCCTTTCCTTCTCTGCCTAAAGGCTATGAAGCTAGAGATGTGAAAACAGCACTAGCAAAGGGCTTTTAAAGGTCATCCTGCTTTGTGGAAATCTATACAGGTAATTCTCCACTTATAACAGTTCATTTAGTGACTGCTCAAAGATACAGCAGCACTGAATAAAGTGACCTATGACCATTTTTCAGTTACCACCTTTGCAGCATCCCCATGGTCATGTGATCAAAATTCAGAAGCTTGGCATCTGGTTCATATTTATGACGGTTGCGGTGTCCCGGAGTCATGTGATCACTTTTTGCAACCTTGGGACAAGCAAAGCCAATGGGGAAGCACTTAACAAGCAGGTTACTAATTCAACAACTGCAGTGATTCACTTAAATTTGGCAGGAAAAGTCGGGGCAAAATTCACTAACTGGGGTAAAAAACGAAGTTCTCACTTAACAACATAAATTTTGGGCTCAGTTGTCATTGTAAGTCAAGAACTACCTATACTACTGTTCCTACATAAGAATTCCATAACTTTCCATAAACCTCTGATGCAGCAATTCCCTCTAAAACCTCAGGAGACTAGATAACAATAGTATCTCAGCACATTTTTTTATTCACAAATATTCCAAAGAGGCACAAAATATTCCTTTTTACCTGAGAATGTAGATATTTTCAATTTCAGCAATGTGGAATCGACAAAAGTTTTCTCAGTTGGTGGAAGAAACTCTTTAGGAAAGCTTAAGAAATAGCATTCCCCCTGGGCCTGCTTTAAAATTAAGCTCAGAACACAACATTATCATCCCAGCACTCAAGAATAGCAAGAAGAACTATAGTTTCCATATTACCTAGATTGCCTGGAACCAACGACAATCAAAAATATAGGGAAAACCACCTTTTTTTTTGCTTCAGCATAACTTCTTTAAATTAAGTTGAGAAATGCTGGGGACTCCTCCCTGCTTCAAACTCATATTTATTCTTTGGAAAGCCTTTTCCTGAAAGGTGCACAACTCTTAGTCAAGAGCTGACTTGACCCAGGAATTATGTGCTAGGGAAAGGGAACCTGCTTCAAAAAGCAATGTTGGCTTTGTTTCATTTTCATTAAATACAAACAAAACATAGTTTATGCGATTACTCTCCAGTTATTTATTAATTCAGTGTTATTACTGGAGAGGCCTTAATAAGCCCTCCCCTCCTTGTGGCATATTGTAACAGCTTGATAAGACAGAGGTCTCTGGGAACTATAATGAAATATTTCTAGTGCCTGTTAACTCTTGAGGCCTTAGGCTACAACTTCTGATTTAGCCAACTTTAGATAATTCTTTTCTGCAAAGAGAAGTGACTTCACAGAGTCAGGATCAACAATGAAAGTCTATGGCAGATCCTGGGTTCACATGTTTACAGATTGATGCCTGTCTACCCCACCAATCCCCTTTTAAAATAAATCTAACATTTTATTTCTCAGAAGTAATTGGCTGGATCCGGCCAGTTACATTTCCCTACAGTGTCTGAGAAATCCATTGGGAGAAATGGAAATCGTGGCTATGATTTCTGCCAGTCATATTTCCAATTGGGGCCAAATACAGTTATCATCCGAGTGGAGGCTCCTTTGCTTAAACATGCAACAGATTCTCTTCATGCATTCAGCAACACTTTAGGAGCTTCCAATCAAAGACAATCTGGCACTCTCCAGATGTTTGGTCTTTAGCTCCCATTAACCTCAATCATCATAGCCAATAGCAAAGGCCTGTGGGAGCTGTGGTCCGATAGATCTCTTTCAAAAATGAAGGCATGTAAATGTTAGTTCTAGAGGTAATGCTAACTCAGGGTAGGCATTGTAAGAGAGCCTGTTTAATCCATAATAGTAAAACGCTGGAGGAAGCACCTTTTTTCATTAAAATGTTTGTGAGTTGCAACTCCCTTCATCAAATTTATGAATTGACTGATTAGGATTTAAAGTAACTTTTACTCTCTGCACTGGCTTTACCTTTAATAATGATTTAAAGATTACCAGTTTTCCTTTACTTTTGTTTGGACTTTTTTATATGTACTGCACTCACTTTTGGTAGGTAATTTGGGTTGCTTTTATTGTTACGGATTTGGCTTTCTTCAATCAACTCTTTTGTTGAAAATATGGCATTAAAATTGATTTAAGATGTTGTTAATCTCTAATTAGAGATATAGCTTTCTACTTTAAGTAGTTTTGGGAAGGCTGCAGTCATGAAAATAATTCATTGTATAAAACCAAAAATTAACACATCAAGTTGTGAAGGTGCACTAATGACCCAAACACATCAAATAACATTGACGGCCTTTCTCTATTCAGACTCATTGATCATAGAATCCAAACAGCAGAACCTCTTGGAAACAATTTTTCCCAGAGCTGAGGCCCACAAGCTTACAAACTCCCACCAATTCAAAAACATGAAATTTGGCTCCACCAAAACGAAATGGCCTTGATCCCTTCAGTTTGAGTAAACAAGACATAAATAGCCCAAGGGAACCTGAGACCACTTCACAGAGAGGAGGGGGGGTTTCAAGGACAGAAAACAATTTTTGTCTTCCTATCAGGCTTTGGCTAATTTGCAGAAGATATCTCCTGTAATCTGCTAGGTTAACACCTTTGTTGCTGACCAGCTGATCCTGTGAAGAAATGATGGTTCAGCTCACATCCTAGCTCTTCCAGTTGAATGGACCAAGTCTATGTAAAAAGCTTTGCTGGAAAACTGGGGGGGGGAGGGGAGGGGGGGCGGAGTCACCACCATAAGCAGACATAGATAACATTCCCTCAAGAGACCCGTGACAGTTGACTGATTCATACATTGTGGAGCAGCGTGGAGCTCATTTTTGCTGCAGAAGCCAGCCTTCATGGCTTTCAGTTGAATTATTTTTTTTCCTGATTAGATGTTTTGGGGTCCCACATGTGATCCATAATCCTCCTCTTTCTAATGAATATTAGAGCCTTGGTACTACAGTGGTTTAAAGCACCCTGTTATTAACACAGCTGCCTGCAATTTACTGCTGGTTCGAATCTCTCCAAGGCTCAAGGTTGACTCAGCCTTCCATCCTTTCTAAGGTAGGTTAAATGAGGACCCAGTTTGTGGGGGCAATAAGCTGACTTTGTATAAATATACAAAAGTATGAAGGCTATTGCTTAACGCACTGTAAGCCGCCCTGAGTCTCCGGAGAAGGGCGGCATATAAATCAAAATAAAATAAAATAAATAAATAAATAAATATGGTTCAGAGATTTAGTAACATGCTAACACCTTAGTATGAGAAACAATATTAAAGAATATGATATACAAAAGGAAACCAGGTTTGTTAAAGTAGAATAATGATCCTTAATTCCTTACAAACATAGATTGGAAATCTCACGTTGGCTATGGAAATAAACTGGTAATGAGCCAATTCATAGCTCTATGTACTCTATTTATTATACACCATATGAACCTCATTCATTAAAAAGGCATAACCATCAGCAAAACCTGAATTCAATGTGCTTCTTGCCATTGGAAATAATTCAGGTCTTGGACTGCCAATTGCCATGTGTCTTTTCATGAACTTGCAGAAATACCAACATATGAAAAATGCCCCACTAATTGTACAAGTTCAAGGCTGTAAATAAAATGACAGGGATTGCATGCACCAATTCCTGTATGGAGAGCGATATGCAGGTAGTCCTCAACTTACAGCTATACATTTAATGGTGGTTTAACACCAGTAACAGCTGTTGAAAAAGGAAGTTAAAGTCTGTACTCCCAGTTACAACGAACACACCATCTGAACTCACCATCTCTGCACTTGTGACTGCAATTCAAGCACCTGGCAATCAGCTTGCATTTAACAACCAGCTGCAACGTCCTGCAGTCATGTGGTTGTGATTTGTGATCTTTTTTGCTGATTTCTAGCAAAAAAATGTCCACTGGATATGTTGAATCCACTTAACAACTATGTGATTTGCTTAACAGCCATGAAGATTTGCTTAACATTAGCTGTAAAAATTGTTGTAAAATTGGGTCCAACTTGACTTATGGCTGCAAGAACTTATGGTGGAAATTCCAGTTCCAATTGTGGTCATAAATTGAAGACTACCGGTATAAGTGGCTCCAGCATGTGATTCCCACATAAAATAATCCTGCAAGGCAATACTAATACTGATAATTACAGAAGGGTTATCAAAAAAGCGAAAGGGATAAAAATCATACAGCTGAATCACTTTTGGCTTAGGCTCATTTCATCACTTGATGGTTACAACAGCAGAGTACTATGGCATGTGGATCTTCAACCAATAGTAGTGACAGTCACAATATGCATACCTGTTCAAATGCATTAGTTTTTTTGTGGTGGGCTCAGAGGTTTAACTCAGCTTCCTTCTCACCCCATAACCACTGAACTAACACAGAAAAATCAAACAACATTTATACATATAGGAACCAGACTTTCAAAGGCATCTCTACTAGAACTTCAAAGCAGCAGGATAAAGTATGTGAAATGACTTTTCAAATAAACATTCTGGATGAGCTAAGGAGCGAGAAAGAAAATTTATGAGGGATTGAAAGCAGTCTTTTGCAGGAGAGGGTGAAAAAGAGTAGCAATCCCAGTTTCAGGGAACAAAGAAGCTGGGTTGACCCAACACAACCTGGTTATTGAATTTACCCATTTTGGGGTTTTGGTTCATACACGTGACCTTGAATTAACCAAATAGACTGGATTTGTACATATCAAACCAGGGAGAAAAAAAGATTGAATTAAACAAGCATATTATACAGTGCAAATGCAGTGCCTAGATTGCAACTGACCTGGTTATGTGTATCATATGAACTCAGCCAATGTGAATGTTCAGACTGGGTTGAGCATAGGAAATAAAGAATAGCTAGGAGATGTTGCAGAGAGAAATTGCATTAATCAGAAGTAGGGTTGAATCCGGAATCTCTTTCTTGATTACACACCATTCATATACACACCAATCTCCAGAATATCAGAAAAGAATGATGACCAGAGCACCTTTGCAAACATGCAGTGACTTTTCCTCTGTCTTTAGCAAACAAAGTAAAAAACCAAAGTATCCCCCCCCCCCCAATTTACTCATAGCAAGAGACTCGGAACCTGTTGTTTTAGAAATGGGAGGAAGTTAAGCAGAGGGCATTCAGAAGAAGGGGTGCTGCTGCATGGAAGGAAAAAAACAGATCGGTTAGGAATCTCCCGTGGGTCCCTCGGTTAATTTAGAAGGTCAGATGAGGACAGAACCGAGATATTCAGGTTGCGGCCGGAGGAGGTTAGCTTAAGTTCAGGTAGGTTGCCCTTGTGGATTGGGGTGGTGGGAAATCCCAGTGGGATTCCTGTTTATAAAGGAAAGAGACGTTACACACATGCCGAAGGAACCGACAGCGAGACGCTCACTAGAAAGGTCGCCGGGCGGGAGGAGGCGCAAGCAATTGGGACCCACCTTCATAATGCCAGCGGCAGGGGCAGCTTTGGCCAGGACTGGGGGGTCCCTCTCGGTCGAGTTGTCGCGGCTGGTACCCGCCGAGCTGCCCGAAATGGAACGTGGCGAGCTCAGGTCGTCCGGAGCTTCTACAGCGGCCGCAGCACCTTCTTCTTGCGGCGGGACGCTGGGGGCCCCGGGCCGGGGCGAGCCCGAAGGAAGGACACAGGGAGCCCCGTCCGCCATCCCCCCACGGGGCTCCCAGCAGCCGCACCGGCCCGGCCAGGCAGGAGTACTCAGCGGCTGCCCCAGTGGCGCCCTCCGCCTTGTGCGTCTCCAGCCACCGAGCGCTCCCGCTCTTGCTCCGGCGTCAGCGTGCCTTGTCTCGCTTCGATTTGCTCTGCCTTGCCGGCGAAGGAAGGAGGGTCGGACGCAGGGAACGATCGAGGAGACGCTGCCGCCGCTGCTGATGCCGCCGCCGCCGGGGTAGAGGGATGGCCGGGGCGGGGCCAGGCAAAGCACGGCCGCCCCTCTCAACCTCTATCTCCAAATGCTCTGCGGCCCCGCGTGGTGGAGCCGCGCGCGCGCGCCTGTGCGAGCGCCGCGCCACGTCTCGCCACGATTGTGCCGGGCGTTAAACACGAACGTGCGCCTACAAAGGCGACCCCCGCGTTAGTCTTATTCACATATGCAGACCCACTTCTCATTTGATGATTGGAAAATCAAGCCATGATTTAGGGAACAACAGGCTCTCTCAAATGAATAGCAAATTAATGTTTCTAAAATATGTACAAGCACACCTTTCTTTTATGTAATTCGAATGCAATTCTCGCTGAGCGTATAAATTTATACGCTCAGCGAGCAGCTGCCATCAGGATCAAATGACTTGCATGTCACTGGGAATAAACCCGAGACATCGCAGGCGACCTAACCTAAAGTTAGGTTAAGCTAAGAGAAGATCAGTGTATCCGTTTAAGAATCGGGCCTTCTAACAACACTGGGTTTGAGCTCCGCTGCAGCATCGATATTTGGCGTCCTGTAGAATGATGCTCTTTTGAAACAAGGCCAGAGACTCTCCCTGTATTACACACGCTTCATGGGACAATGCATAGAAGTGCGGATATCTTTTCTCCTATTCCACTGCATTTGTTCTTTAAATCATTTATAGGGTTGCCAGTTAAATTAGGATTGTACAGTCCCAGTAGACAAAAGTTTTTAAAGAATTTCCCTGGGACAATTTCCTAATTTTAACATTTCTACCCACAAACGAGGTGCTTCTCAGGAAAAATGTACAGATATCCGTCCTCAGACAATTTCCTAAATTGATTCTCTAGGTAAGTAGGAAAATAACTCCCATAGTTCCAAAAGTAGTATGACAAGCAGCCATAATGACTGGGAACCATGGGAGATGCAGTCTGACACACTGGAGCATGGCACCTTGGAGACACAACATACTAAGTAGACTAAAATGGATCTTATAATTTAGAATCTAACAACTTGTGGGAAGTAGCATTGCTTAATTAAGCCTGTGTGAAGCAAGCCACCATATTAAGTCATAACATATTTGAAATCAACAATTCTGTTAACAAGAATTTAGGACATATAAAATGAACCTGTTAGAGCAAAGAGTAGCTGGGGAAATTTTCAAAGTGAAAATAGTTTTGGCACAGGAAAAAACAATTTAAAAACTGCCTTATCCACATCTTGACACAATCCATGACTCTTCTCCACAAATCACTTTCCCCTCCGCCCCTCAAATACGGAAGGACTTAATCAAGAATTAGCCATTGTATCTTATCTGGTCCCTAAAAAGAGATGTCTTTTGAGACAGCTCAGGAGATGCGTAGGACCAAAACCAACAACTAAGTTAATAATGACTTCAAGTATTACTTGTTATATATACTGCTCAAAAAAATAAAGGGAACACAAGCAGAAGACATCCGAGATCTGAATGAATGAAATAGCCTTATTAAATACTTTGTTCTTTACATACAGTAGTTTATACACTGCTCAGACAACTAAAGGGAACACAAACTACTGTATGTAACGAACAAAGTATTTAATAAGGCTATTTCATTCATTCAGATCTCGGATGTCTTTTGCTTGTGTTCCCTTTATTGTTTTGAGCAGTGTATAATTATTATATTGCATATAACGCTTCTTCCTCCAGATAGGCAACTAGGATAAATTAAGTACATTTTAGCTAGGCTAAAATTAAAAATTATATGCCATAAGTATAATATGTGCTAGGCTTATACGTAGACCTAGTACAGGGATCAGCAACCTGCAGCTTTGGAGCCTCATGTGGCTCTTTTACCCCTCTGCTGTGGCTCCCTGTCACTCAAAATATGTATAGCAACTGCCAATGTGCGACACCCACCAGCACGCGATTTATTGAGCTTTTCAACCTCTGGTAGGCCAACCATGGATAAATCCAAGAAAAGAAAAGTTTCAGAAGAAAACAGAACGTTTAACTCAATTACATATGCTAGTTTTGTGGCCACTCAAGAAATAGTCAGGCACGGGAAGGGTTTTGTGACTCCGGGTGTTTACTTTTCTGTGGGAAACGGGTCCAAATGGCTCTTTGAGTGTTTAAGGTTGCAGATCCCTGACCTAGTACAAGCCATAATGATCTTACATGCATCTCATAATACCTTGCAAATGAAGGCAAATATATGTTTCCAGGATAATATTGCAGGATCCAATCTGGGTCGGTCACCGTGACCAGAGATTTAGTCTGAGCTATTAGACTTGTGCTGGAGCTTTGAGGATGGCTCTGGTACCCAAAAGGTTGGAAGACTAAACCTCAGGATCCAGATTGGATCTATATAATTTATATAATTTGCAATTACAAAATTTATTTGCCTCCCTTCTATCCAATGACTTTGGGTGGCTTACAACATAAAAATATTAGAAGATAAGTAATTATCTGCTGTGTTATTTTATAATTGATGATTTTGTGTTATAACATGATATCATTTGCTCATTGCAGATACCTATAGCATCTATAGCACAATAAAACCATGAACCAAAAACTCATATTCTGGCTTAGTATTGAGTCAAAAGTCTTAATGAAACTTCCAGTATAATTTACTACCAACTACCTTAACCTTGTGAAACCCCAGATTTTGTATTCTGTAGCCTCCATATAATTAACCATAGTCACTCTTCAGTGTATCTGTGGAAGATAGGTTAGCATAAAGACCAGGCGTGAAATCTAGCAGGTTCTGACAGGATCTGGAGAACTGGTAGCGGTCATTTTGAGCAGTTCAGAGAACCGGCAGCAGAAATTTTGAGTAGTTCAGAGAAGCAGCAAATACCAGGTCTGGCTGGCCCCAGAGTGGGGTGGGAATTGGGATTTTGCAATATCCTTCCCCCAGGAGTGGGGAGGGAATGAGGATTTTGCAGTATCCTACCTCTGGAGTGGGGTGGGAATGGAGATTTTGCAGTATCTTTCCCCGCCACGCCCAAGCCACACCCACCAAGCCACACCATGCCCACCAAGCCATGCCCACAGAACCGGTAGTAAAAAATTTGGATTTCACCACTGATAAAGACATTATGAAATGTAATTATCTTAAGTTTAATTTCTTGATGAAGTCCCAAAGTCCCAAACCAAATCAGGTATATCTGATTTCCCATCTAATTGTGATTTGTAATACTTGATTGACACCTGAGTACATTGTGTGAACCAGAATAATTATTCAACAAACCATAGCTTAGCACAATGTGTTAACCAAGTTGTCTTAAGTCCTTCTACATGACCAACCCTCCCCACAGCAGCATCTTACAAACAGATAGCCTGTGGCTTGAGAAGGGCAGTTCCGTTAACAAGGCTGCTTTGTGTTTGGAGTCCTTGGAGAAAGTGTTTTCTGCTGGTCCCCATCTCTGCTGATGAGCTCTCATAGCCATACTGGGAGATGAGCGGTTCTTTCATCAAGAGCCCTTCATCAAGACTCTTGCTTCCATTTAAGATCTTGTGACGGCCCCAAAATTGTGGCTGCCTAAGGATAAAGCCTCTTCTCTAGACTCCAGACTCTGGAGGCTATCTGGCTAACTGCTGAATATTATTTTTACACTGGCAACAGGACTAAATTTCCCACAGCATCAATTTAGTGGCAGCAAGGCAGACCATGTGGTGCATATAATGCTGTTCTACTGTGCTTCCAAAGCCTGCTGCCTGGAGCATCTGTTTCACTGTTGAATAGCAGCACTAGCTCTGATTGAAAGAGATTATAACTATGACAGTCCAGTTAGACCCAGCTATCATATTATGTTGGGATGCCGGAGGGCTCATGATGGGAAACCTCTGCAAACTTAGCAGTTGCCCAAAAATTCCAGACGGCAAGTAGTTCCATTCAAAGCATGTCAGTAAAGGATGCAATGCTGGCATTTAAAATAGAATGTAGAGCTGAGCTTTGAGGAGGCCATTCTTGATTTTCTTCTGCCCAATTATTCCAACTGTTCTCTACCCCATCCGTACCTCCTTTCTCATTTTCTGTTTTATAACCACAACAAAATTCAGTATAACTTCAAAGCTTACATCTGGGATGTTAGATAAGCTCTGAATCACATTATCTTTGCATATAATATTAAATCATTATATATAATTTTATTCATCCTGGATAAAGTCTACCAATGCATTCATTAAGGGATGACACTGACTTGATGGCATTGATAAATCATGATCTATATGAAAGAAAATTAAAGCAAAAAAAAAAAAAAAAGGAAAACCACTAATCCACAAGTTATCTCACAGCACTTCACTTTTACTAGGTAGAATCATCCTCAAATAAATCAATTTTACCAGCCCATAAAATAGTAGTAACTGTGTGCATGACACACAAAGTCTGAACTGGTAGAAACCAGGATTAAAGTACTTGGGCAATTTTAGTATGTTGGGGAGCAACTGTGTTCAATGGTAGCCAAGTTAGCTACTTTCGCAGTGGTTACAGGATATCCTCCTGTGCTCTGTTTGTTTTTTGCCTGCCACTAGTAATAACATCTCATGTCAAAAAAGTTTCTACCTGACTATAGATAAATTTGCATAGACAATTTCTGCAAACTTTTATTAATCAGCAACTCAGTTACCCAAATATTAAGAAAATTACATAAATATTGAATAATTGTATCATGGAGAATGCATTCAAAGATAACTGTGTGATTATAGCATTGCTACATATATTTGCAAGAGTCAGTTTGATGCATGGGTGTCAAAGTCGCTGCGTCACAGTGCTATCACATGACGTATCATAATATTATTTCCCTTCACAGAGCTGGGGTGGGCGTGGCTTGTATGTGACGCATCCAGCCTGTGGGCCGCCAATTTGACACCCCTCAGTTAAGGCATCAGGCTAGAGTTCTAATTCTATTTTAGGCATAAAATTAACTGGATGACCTTGGGTCCCTCTCTGTCTGTTAGCTCTAAGGAAGAGGCAGTGGCAAACCACATTCAGGAAAACTGCAGGGACTTGTCCAGTCAGTTGCCAGGAGTCAATCCCCACTAAAAGGGTCCAGATTATATATACATTTGCAGAAGCAACAGCCAAAACAAGTGACTGAAACTCATAGATGGACAAAAGAAGGGGCAAAAATGAATTTTGAATTTTCATTTCAAAAATGAAATCCTCTTCATTTTTGTTCTATCACTGCTGATCTTAGGAATATTCACTTCCAAGCCTGCACAAAATAAGGAACTTAAGTTTTGGGATATATATTATCCAAGAACAAACATTGGGTACAAAGTATAGTCAAGATGATGCATTCAAGGTTTGATCAACATGCTACTCCTTTAAACAACTTAATAGGTTAAACAAGCAAGATTATTGACTAGATTTATACATCATTAAAGGAGGTTTGTTTTAGGGATAACTAAAACTAGGATGCAAAAAGTCCAAATGACCATGAGATAACAGGAAAGAGATATAGAAAATTCTAATTCTTTGCTGCCCTCTAGAAGTCATTTATATGTTTGTAGCCCATATCTGATAGCCTTCGTTTATATAATAAACTACCATTGACTGAATTTGTCCAATATTCCATGTAATAAACCATGATTAACAAATAGTAATTGTGATTATTATTATACAACATGGTAAATTTAAAAAGCAGAAAACTACATTATGCAGTATATATGAACCTATTATCTTTCAGTTTAGGGTTAGTTTGGTTTGATCACGGAGATAATTCATATTTACTACATACTGTTCGAAAAAGTATATCAATAACCCGAACATCAGCTATGGTGTCAAAGTTGGACATGTAGCTCCATGCTTGCAGGTTCATACAAAAAAGACTATCTGAAAAAAAGGCCACCTCCCTGATTTTCCCCCCACAGCTATAACCAACAATTACCATTTCATCAAGTGGCAGCAGCTGAAAGATAAGATAGAAAATAGGCTCAGTCCATTATTCTTGTCAGATTTGTTCTTTTCTTAAATTATAAGTAGCTGGCTATTTCTTAAAAATCAAGACTTAATGTTAAGAGGTAGTGCTTAAACTTGAGGGTTTTTTCACCTTTCAGTCCCATTCTCTCTCTCTCTCTCTTTTAATACTACCTCATTTGGAATGTTCAACCAGTGTTAAGCCATTGTTGGCTTAATTCTAGTTTATTCAATGAAACACAATTGGTTCAGTTCATACCACAGATTACATCCACTGAAGTCTGCTGCAAAAGTCTTTTTTGGCCCAAGAGCCGGTAAAAACCACTGGGACCAAATGCCAACCATTTTTTAAACTGTTTCAGATTCTTCTGATAAGGAACATGGAGAAGCGATCTCAATGAATAGAGAAATAGCAATACAGTATTTAGCCGTGATGGTGAACCTATGGCACGCATGCCACAGGTGGCACGTGGAGCCCTCTCTGTGGGCACGCAAGCCGTCACCCAGCTCAGCTCCACTGTGCATGCACGCACACTTCCCATTGGCCAGCTGATTTTCGAGTCTGCCCTGCAAGTGGGAGACGTGCCGGGGACCTATCTTTCTCCTCACTTTCTGCTGCCTGTGCCTTCCCAGATCTCCGGAGATTCCCCTCCCAGCTGTTTTGGGAGGTGAGGCTTTTTTTTCTTCTTCCAGCTGTTTTGGAATGTGAGGCCAAAAGGGGGGGTCGTACGCGCATGCGCAGGGTGGTAGGGCATGCAGGAGGGGCATTGCATTATGGGTGTGGGACGTGTGCACATGCAGTAGTGCACACGCGCACGCTTTTAGCACCCAAGGAAAAAAAGTTTAGCCATCACTGGTATATAGTTTGAATGCAACAATGAAGTGCATTAGTTGCCCCTAGAACTTTGGGGGGGGGGGGTAACATGGGATCCTCAAATGCAGCTAAACCATAGTTCCTAACAGCACCTCTCAAGGTGGCAGATGGAGAAGGACATTGTGATCTGTAGTTCTCCAGATGTTTTAAAAAAGAAGTTGACTTTGCAAGCCAGTAGCCTAAATGTTTATTTTTAATAAACTTTTTAATAAACCATTTAACCCAGTGGTGAAATCAAAAAAAATGTTTACTACCGATTCTGTGGGCGTGGCTTGGTCGGCGTGGTGTGGCTGGTGGGTGTGGCAGGGGAAGGATACTGCAAAATCTCCATTCCCACCCCACTCCACAGGAAGGATACTGCAAAATCCCCATTCCCTCCCCACTCCTGGGGGAAGGATATTGAAAAATCTCCATTCCCACCTGACTCTGGGGCTAGCCAGAGGTGGTATTTGCCAGTTCTCTGAACTACTCAAAATATCCACTACCGGTTCTCCAGAACCTGTCAGAATCTGCTGGATTTCACCTCTGATTTAACCACTTTGTAGATTAAGCAAGCATTTCAGGGACTCAGAATTGAACATTATGCTGACAAGTTAAGGCACCTTCTATTCTTCATGCTGCCAGAGATAGTCTGGGAATTGCAATACCATTACATCCAGAGGGCAACAGGTTGAATAAGATTAAATGAAAGAAGTATCACTTCCAGTTTCCCAAGATGTAACTCTTCCTGTATGTTCCTTGCCAGGTGAAACCACTTTTCTGTGTTCCTTCCTTCCTGTAGGTGGTTGGGGCTTAAGAGCCATTTTAGTGCCGCTTCAGACAAAGGACTCTTTGTGAAATTGCAAACTAAGATGTTTAGACTTAAATGGCACAGACAGGCTTAACATGCCAAAGTAGAGGGGAAGTATAGTTGAGGGTTTTGCACATCCTTATTTGTTGTGTAGACCAGTGTTTTTCAACCTGGCAACTTTAAGATGTGTGGACTTCAACTCCCAGAATTCCCAAAGCCAAGGCTGAAAAACACTAGTGTAGCTGATTTAAAACAACTGACGGAAAAATAAATCCTTATTTCTAGCACTTTTTCTTTGAGATAGTTTTTGCAAGTTTGCCAATAATAATTACTGTGATTAAGACTGTCCAGCATAAAGAGACAGTTGCAGGGAACAGGTTCTTGCTTGCCCTATAGCTGACTCCATTGTAGATAGATGCTGCCCCCTCATGAGAGTTCGCTCTCCTTAGAATTACAAGAATTAGATAAAATCTTGATGGGTCAAGAAAAAGGTATGATTTCAAAATCTTATAAATTGCTCATGAAATTAGAGATAGGTGAGGAAATAGTCAAAGATTCTATGATCGCTTGGGGGAAGTATTTTGGGTACCCAATACACCTAGGTAAATGGCAAGAGATTTGGTGGGATAATATGAAATTAGTAGTATCCACGGCCTATAAAGAAAATATCTATAAAATGATATATGGGTGGCACCTGCCTCCCAATAGACTAGCTAAAATGTTCTCAGGGCAGTCGGCGGAGTGTTGGAAATGTGGAGGGGAATGTGGCACTTATTGTCACCAATGGTGGTCATGTCCGAAGGCAGTGATATTTGGGGGGAAAATTAAAAAATGGCTCAATGAGATATTAGTGTTAAAAATCGACTGGCGACCAGAGACATGCCTGCTCGGCTCCAAGCCGGAAAATATAAAAAAGGATCTATGGTATTTGGCATTACATATCATTACAGTGGCAAGACTGACATACGCGCAATTTTGGAAGAACCAAAATATCCCAACAGAGGAGGATATTATAAAAAATTTTTTGGAATGTGTGGAAGCAGATACGTTAACTAAAAAGTTACAGGATAGAGAGCAAACACAAGTAGGTTTAGCTTGGGACAAATTCTATAAATGGTTAGAAAAGAGGAATCTATAACCCACATTAGTTGAGGATTGGTATTTAAAGAGAAATTTATATTGTATAAGGTAAGTGTGGTTGGACAGACCTAAGTGATGCACTAAGAAATATAAGATGTTCTGCCTTCTCCGGAATATAATTTAGAGTTATAGTACCGAATACCTGTTCATTAAGGTACTATATGGAAGTATGTATATTTACTGTTGTACTGCTTTGTCTGTCATTTTATGTTGTTTTTTCTTTTTAAATGAAATGTAAATAAAGATTTTTTTTTTTTAAAAAAAGAGAGAGAGTTCGCTCTCCTTATTCAGGGTTTTTGTAGAACTCATAAACTGATTTGAGAAACGTGCATTTGATTTTATAAAAAAATGTGTGTGTGTGTATATATGTTATGTATGTATGTATATGTGTGTGTATGTGTGTATACACACACATATTTTAGAAACATACAAGTATGTTTTGGTAATGTTCATTTAGGAGTGCCTAGCACTCTGAGAGACTACAGCTTCATTTTGCACTTAAGAAAGACTCCTGATCCCAGTTAGCCAGAGGTCTCTGCGGGCTGTTATAGGTATCACTAGAAACTAATGTATAATGCAAATAACAATTGTTTTTTAATCATCAAAGCAAGCTGGCTGCTCAGCCTCTCCTCACCCTACCCTACCCCAGGACATTTGGACATTTTTTAAAAAATGACTCTTAAAAATGCAAATACAACCATTGAGGTCAGTAAACACAGCCTATATAGAAATTAGCTGCGCCTGAGAAAACAGGTTTTGGTGTTTGGAACTTATGGAGGGCAATGTCAGCACTGGATGGTCTGAACTGCGTGTTCTGCTGTGGGGAAGAGGGACTCTTTGACACATTTGAAATTGGAGAAAAAGTTGGAGATTTCACCATTATAAGTTAGAGAGAACAAACCACCTGGCTATAGGTTGCGTAGATGCATGCCCAGGGTGATAAAAATGTTGATATTTGAGCGCTCTCTGCTGACTGCATTGTGAATATACGAGATGGCAGGGACTGGGTTTTTTTTTAACCTTCTGTTGCAGAAATGGAAAACAAGTAAAATTATAGATACACATTCAATGTGAGTTTTGGCTCACAATACATCAGGCATTATACAGCCACCGTCAGAATGCCCTTCGGACAAAGCAAAATTAAAGCAAGTAGTTAAAATGAATGCAAGTGGCTGTTTTTAATTTATTCTCAATGTATATTAGTGCTGGGTCCAGTGCACTAAGGCAAAATACTTAGAAGAATACAAGTGAGGAATGCTAGCCTGTTTTTCACTCCTGTTCCTACTTGTTTCAGAGAATAGAGCAACTGCAGGGAATGTGAGTAGTGAGGCAGAATATCCAAAGAATCAGATAATGTTCTGGATGGATACATTTAGTAATATTATTCCAATCCAAATGTCCAAGAATGGTTGTCAGAAATGTGTGATTTATCTGCTTTGGGGAAGGCAATATTCTCTACTAATCAAAGGATGTAGCAATATGTGTTACTGTGGCACAATTCTGCCCCATTTATCAACCAACCAACCATCCCACCCACCCACCAACTCATCTATTTATAAAATCTCATTCATTTTTTCTAAGTTGAATGTTTTCCTCTTCATTTGTTTACTGAAAATTGGTGACAATGGAATAGGGAACTGGAACACAGAAAGCACAGAAGGGGTCATGCAAGATCTTTAGTAAAATCTACAAATCTACGTGTGGCCATTCAAAAGTAAGCTATGGTATCTTATAGCACAGTGATGGCTAACTTTTTTGCCATCACGTGCCAAAAGCGGGGGGGGGGGGCTGTGCGGAGGAGCCGCGCATGCACGTGCCCACACCCATAATTCAATCTGCTCCACCACCCCCATGCATGCATGCGTGACCCTCCCATGCGACCCCCGCTTTTGGCATGTGATGGCATGGTGGGCCTGTTTTTCGCTCTCTCCAGGCTCCAGAGGCTTTCTTAGAGCCTGGGGAGGGTGAAAACAGCCTTCCCCATCCCCCCGGATGCCCTCTGGAGGCTGGAAACAGCCCGTTTCCCGACTTCCAGTGGGCCCAGAAGGTCCGAAAATCAGCTGGCCAGTGTGCACATGCGCGTTGGAGCTGAGCTAGGGCAATGCTCGCGTGCCCACAGATATGGCTCCCATGCCACCTGTGGCACGTGTGCCATAGGTTCGCCATCACGGTTATAGCATCATGGAATTGTTTGAATTATTGCCTTAAAATACAAACCTAATATGCATTGGGCATCATTTTTTTCTGTAATGTAGCTGACTTTTCATATGTAAAGAACTAAGTCACCAAAAAATAAAAGTATATTAAAAAGTAATAGTTTTAACTGCTTTCTGTGTGACACAATATATATCAACATTTCTTACATATGTAAGGCTTCATATTAAAGAAAAATCCAACTGCTGCTTGAGAAAAGCAGCAAAACGAAAACAGAAAAACATGGTTACTATTTGGGGGAAAAAATGTCGTATCAGCTGGTTGTTTTATTAAATAGCAGTCCACAAATAAGGCTAATTACAACTTTGAAATATGTTTTATTTTACGGTACGCAAAAGTTGAAATTGCCAAAAGGCATGTATTAAAATTACTCAAGGAGAAAAAAACCAAATTGCAATAATACAAGTTTGTGAAGTGTGCACATGTTTGAAAAGTGAAACAGCCACACTGATATAATACCTATACACGGATGCCTCATTGTGTCTCTCACAAATATTTGCAAATATTTATTAGCGTACAAACTGTGTAGCTCGTGTTTCTTGTGAGTATTTCAACAAGTTACTGTATTTGTTCAGTTACAGGCACAATATTTTTCTCTGAATATACTGGGCACCTTGAGTAAAAAACCACACTAGTCACTACTACCCTACAATACTTTATTGTAGCACAAAGATTACAACATCTTTTTTCAAAACATGGTTATTTCATCAAAATAAAGATTTTTTTTCACATAGATGGCTTTTGTGTAAAAAAAAAAACCCTTAAAAGCATTTAAGCAATATATCTTGAAGTTGTTCTCCCTTTTATAGTTTAAAACAAAAATGAAAACATTAGCTTTGTAAGTTTTTTTCAAACACAAACAATATATTTAGCAGAAAACTTCACTTTGTATACCATTTAAACATTTGGCAAAACAATTCTTTAAAATAGTGCAATGTTTTTATGTCTCAGTTTTATGGATATCTCCCTTCCTCCACACTATGAAACAATAGCCAGATTTATAACAGTTGTTCAGACAGACTCTTTGGACGAATGAAAGTGAAGTAGGCACAGTCCACCAAGAATGTATGTGCAATTTTTACTAAATTAAACAGAAGCACCATTAACAACATACTTTTGTTGCAGATCTTTTTTCATTTCAAGTGGGCAAATCAATCTATATAGCAGAAAGCATCTCTGGGGTCAGTTCTATGTGCTGCTCTTGAACAGCAACCAATGGCATTAGAACACAACTTAGTTAAGGTGGGGACTGTTGCTTGTTATGGAGGAAAAGGCTCAATAAAACCTCAGGTCATGTAAATCACGGGCAGCAGGGAGTCTCCGTGGACGTGTGAGATTTTGAAAACTATTGTGAGCAAGCTCAGTAAAGAAGATGCAAAGTAGACTTGCTCATGTACAAACAGCCTCTTACAAATGCTCATTTATCCAAGATTAAATGGTGATTGTGTCATTTGATAGTTTAGCACCTTAATTTAGCTATTTGGTTTTTTTTTTCTGGAGAGATGTACATATTTCCAGATGAGGGGCTAGCCACTCATCATCTCTAAAGAATTGTCTTTGCAGCCATGTGAGTCCAGAATTACTTCCAGAAATAAAGATAATGCAGGAGAACTCTGGTATCTTATTCTTTTTTTAAAAAAAATAAATAAATGTCAAATGGTATAGTAAGTTTAACAGATATAAGGGAAGATATTGATGAGCACATTGGTGGCTACAGATATTGAATTGCTATGCAGTCTGCAAACAATGCAAATGTGGAAAATACTTCTATCACCAGGAAAGGGCCTTAACTCGGGGTAGAATGTATCCTTTTTGTGCAGAAACCCCAAATATAATTTATGAAATGGAGACTCTTCTGCTGAAGACAAGTTTTCTACTATAAACACAGCAGAACCAGCAAATTTGTTAAAACTGGGTCCACACATTATGCTAAATCATAACCTGATTGATTTGCCTTTAGGAAGAGTATAAACTTCACTGTATGATTCATGAACCATACTTTATGGCTTAAGACAGTATGTGAACCAGGCTGCTATGACATCATTAAAATAAGATATGGGAAAGTATGATTTATGTGATTCATATATTATTATTATTTTAATTTGTATGCCGCTCCACTCCGAAGACTCAGGGCGACTATATATATATATATAGTTATGAAAACTGCAAGTCCCTTGCAGGCCCTTTCCATTGATCATGATGATTCAGAATGCTGGAAACTACAATCCAAAAAATCTGGGAGACTGCAGATTTACCACCTCTGCTCTGCATTTTTATTTGGAAGTGAATCCCATGGATAATTAAGAATAGACTTTGTAAAATTGTGCTGATACAATAACTACATAAAATTATTAATTAATATTTGCTTTAAGAACAGTAGGGATGTTTTTGTGCAACTCAAAAGAATCTGAGAAAGGAAAGAAAGTCAGCTAACATATAAGGATGATAAAATAAGGAAGTTGGGGCTAGATCAGCCACCCCTATAAATTGCTAGCTGGAATGATAAGTATTAGTGTCCATTACATCTGGAGGGCACAAGTTTGGCCTAAGATCTGAGAAGTTTTTGAACTGGGTATAAATGATACTTCCCAGGAACATTCTATCCCAGCTTAGAAATTAGAAAGCTTAGAAAGTGATATTTGAGAAGCATTGTTGCCCACAGTCATTCAAATAAAGGCAATGAAAAGACTAATCAAAAAAATGGGAGAGAAAAGGCATCTATTAAGGATTTCAAAATTATGAATGAAAAAATTGAAATGAATGTAAATAAAGTTCAAAGATTTAATTTGTGCTAGAGGCTAAATTACTACTGCAGAATAACTGTATGGTCCTGGGCACATTTCCTCAGGACTTTCTTTTTACTTATACTAAAAATACTGTAAAGATAGTACTGCTGATTCTGCAACAATGACTGTATCACTGTACAGTGAAAGAAGATGGAAGTAAATATATTATAGTGAGAAGGAATCTTTAAAAATACTAAGTAGTATATGCTTGTGCAGAAGAAAAAGCTTAGGTGTGTATATATGTTTTAAGCATCAGTTTTTCAAAATAATTCAGGAAGTCAGGAAAATTTTTTACTTATATCGTAGGTATTAGTAAGAAAAGTGAATTACAGTAGTGAAGCAACTAACCCACCACCAAAAGATCTGCAACAGAAATGCTATTGGGTGGGGGGGGGATCTATTTTCCAAAGACAATAGTTATTGATGCATTTTCAGATGATTCTACTATAATGAATACACTATCCTAAAGAGTATCATAGTTATTCCTAGAAATGACTTGTTTGAAAACAAAATATTAGCAGAAAGCAAGAAATAGTTTCAACAACAGCTGACCTTTAAGGATGACTCCCAAGTGACTAGGCTTTGTTTACCCTAAAGATGTATATTTTCTAACCTTCAAAACAGTTGTTGTAAGAGTTACCGCCAGGGCAAAGTGCATGACATGCTTTTTCCTAGCTCAGTCAGAAGTTGGGGGAGTTCCTGAGGAGTAAAAATTACTTAAGCCCCTCTGTTGCAATTTTTTTTTGCTTAGATAAAAGTACCTAATCTTTATATTTTTAAATAAACTCTCTGAAAAATGTGTGTGCGTGTGTTTGTTTGTTTTCAATGAACAGAGGAGGAGAAATCCTGCAAAAACTAAAATCCAATCCTTAGGCAATTTCTCCCCCATGGCCCTCATGACTTTTGCTGGGTAATTTGTCAATCCCAACAAAAATATAATTGTGGCTGGACTGGAAACTGGACCATTTTTCTAAATATAGCACCCGGCCCACAGATATATGTGTAAAATCTGTAACTGTTAAAATAATCTGAGCTTTACTGAATACTAGGTATAAAAATAGTGCATATATGAATCTGTTTTTCCCAGTTGTTCAGCCTAATGAGGAGACATTGGGGGGGGGAGGGGGGAAGAGAATAGAAATGTTTGTTGGGACATTTAGAAGTCAAAATGTCTTCTTCCCTCTGTACTTAGCAGTCAAATCCTTGGAACTGCTCCCCAGTCACTACCCTCAAATTCGAGAAGAGGGAAACCATTATACTAATTGTAATTCTGTATTTAAATGAAAGCATCCTCCACAATCTGCTGTATTTGTGATTCGTAGGGGAAAAAAGCATCTGACATGTCAAAAGCCAATAGCACTAAATGCAGGAGCTTGTAGGTAAGCAAGCATCTTGCAACAAGGCAAATTGAAAAAGCTGGAAGTAAGTGGTTAGGCATAGAACAAAGGCTCCAGAGCACTTGGGCAGGGTTAGGCTGCATTGCATCGAAGGCTCAAAGAAAGCTCCCAAAGTGAATGCCTCTTTTACACAGAATGCTGCATATAGGCACGTAACCTGGAAGTCAAATGCAGGCATAAGCATACTGTTTATCTTGGAAGCAGCAAAGAATAAAAGTAAATCAGACACTAAATGACAAGACTTTGAATAAGGCTTACTCTTCTCCATAGCTCAGTCCCTTCTTGTCCCAGATACCAAAAGGCTTCTAGACAAGAAGGGCAGTGTATTACATTCTGGGAGGAGGAGGAAACAGAAGGAGGGTTCCTAGTATAAATGAAATGATAGCTTGGCAGAAGGAGACAGTATGCAAAAGCGGAAAGCCTGAGGCAAGCTTCTCAGAAGAGCAGATGGAAAATAAAGCGATACACTCTACTGCCTTCCCCGCATGGGCAAGAGGAGAAACAGCACTTACTGTCCCTCAGGTACCTTACCCTCTCAGCCAGAGGTTCCCCCACAGGGTGAGGAAACCCATTCTTACAGCAGCTACAAACTCGCTCAGGGAAGGGCTTCTAATATTTCACAGTTGCCTCATGGTCTCTCCAGGGAAGGGGCAGGATCAAGACTGATTATGGGAGATCCACTGGCTGTCAATGGGGCGCCTCAGCAATTCCTCCACATGTCGTGCCACATCCATTGAATCATCCAAGTCGAATTCTCCTTCTGGATCCAGCACAGAGTCAGGACTGAGAAAAAGAGAGAAAGAGCATCATGAAAAAACTCTGAATTCTAAAAAAGATACTTCTGAAAACATTCTCAAGAGGCTGTTTGGAAGGAACTCTAACAATCTGGTTTTAGAAAAATATGTAGTCCTCTCAAATTCATTCATTTCCCCCTCCAGTTTAGAGAGGGGAGGGGAAGTGACTTTTCCTAATTCTTTAATTTTTTTTTTTTAATTTTCATGGATATGATTTTTTATGTTTTCATCTTTGTTCTTATTAGGGAAATACTAACAAATGGGATAAGGTAAGGTGAAATATTGCCCATACAGTTAAGATTACAGACTATAGTTGCAGCAAAAGCAAACGAGAAAAGTCTAAATTGAATGAATTTACTATTTTAGACTGTGATAAGTGGGTTTAGGATCACTTTAAAAAGATGATCTTTTGCATTAAAAAGAAATCTCATGTAAATTTCAAAAATATTTTAATAGGAAATGGTAAGATGCAGTGCAAAGGTGTTGATTAAAGGAGTTCAAAATGATTTGTGTGGAATGTTGAAGGACACACTCCCAAAGTATGCACACTTCCAAAGACAGAAAACATGGGAAAGGCATTGCAAGAGTAAATGAATGTCTTAAGAACTTGTAAAGCTTAAGGTATATTATTTAGCCCTAAAAAATCACTCCCCAAGTGGCAAAATATCTTCTCCATAGGACTTACATCTGAGCTCCATAATTCTGGGGAATCTCTGGGGATCGTGAGATGTTGATATGCCACACTTTTTATGCCTCTTCATTTTCTCCTAGCTTATTATTTTTCCTTTCTGTACAGGGATAGCATTCAAAAATAGAACACCTACTACAAGTCTATACAACCTCTGTCCATGAGAGGCAGTAACCGACTGGAGATTTGAGCTGGCAGAACTACCTTTGCAATGTTTGCCACTGTGATGTCTAGGAACATTTCCCATGCTATGTCCTTCCCATAAATCACATTGTTCTCCAAATAGCTGTTTAGTGGTAATTTAAATCAGGAGATTTAGGAAAGCTCTCACCAGTGGTGTCCACAGAGGGAACAAGGGACTTGTCAAAATGATGCAAACAGCACTTCAATGCAGGTATTATCCCTTTTCTGAGTGCATCAAGAAAGGGGTGACACCCAGCACAATGCTCTGAGACTGCTTTCATTATTCTGATGAAAGCAGCAAGAACCCAAAGAGAGACTATTGTCTCTTCTCAAATGCAATTCTTCTTGTTAAGAATATTAATATTCTTATTTTATTCTTAGTCTTATATATTTCGTCCCCCATCCAGGGGACTTAAGAATGCCTCAGTCTGTTCCAACCCCAATTAACTAGGCAGTGATATGACAGCAACCTCTGTCTTAAAGCGGATTAGGAACATGCAAATGGAATATTTATGTTGTGAGACTAGTATGTTTTCAACTATAAAATGCAAGACACTACAAAGCAGAGAACTTTCAATGGTAAAGGTCTTGCCTCACTTACTTTTGTGTGTACATGTTGTAGTGAGGAGCAGTAGGGCAAACAGCCGGTGATGATGCTTGTTCCATGTAGGAAGCCCCTACACTCATAGCATCTCCTGAAGAGGCAGCAAACCTACAACAGATGGGACAGAAACAGAGAAAGATTTTTGCCTGATACCAATGGATCCTTCAGTGGTAAGAAGAACATAAACTATTTGGGCTTGATTTTATGGAAAGCAGGAATACACATTTCAGATTCCTTCCTTGATATAAATATCCACACTCAACCTGGTATGAAAAGAATCAGAAAGCAGAGACATAACTGCACAGAGGATCAAACTTCTTTTTTTAGAAAATGCAATCATCAAGCTACAACGCCTTAACATTATCAACTTTTTCTCAGTCCTACCTTTGCACTGAAGCTAGCAAAATGGAAACTGGATTTATGTTGCTTGCTTCAAGTTTTTAAAATCATAAATCCTCCTTGGGAGGTGCAATATCTAAAGCTAAAAATGGGAGGTGCAATATCTAAAGCTAAAAATTATTGCACTCCTAGCTGAAAAGAGAACTGAAAAGAGAACTGGGGGGGAGGGGGGAAGAATTCCAGTTGAAAGTAAATAGCTACCATTTCTTCCCTATTTCGCTCTCCCTTTAAAAGAATCAAAATGCATTTTCTCAACCCACAATACTTACTCTGGCACAACTTGCTTGATCTGCGGCTTTACATATCCATCTATAGCCTTTGCTGCAAAAAAAAAGGAGTTGGGGTATGTGAGAATGAAGTATATAGTTACCGTACAAGACAAACTTCATTTAGGAATCCTTTTTGGAAATAGTAGTAATCTGGTATTCTTTTTCATTTTAATTACATGCATGTTGAAACCCTTCCCCAAGGAGGAATGAATTAATTTGGCTTGTCTGTTTTGCTTGTACAATATTCATTCCGAAAGCTACACCATTCCCTTTCCTTGTTGATCTACAAATCTTTTATTGAGAAAAATCCATGTTAAAGATTTGCATATAACTATTTTTCAAAACTGCTCAAAATGATTAAGTAAATTGAAACACAGTTTATCCTTCTCAAACATTCAACTGTAAAAACAGTCACTGACCTGGTCATTAAAGAGAACTTTTCCTTCCTCACCAAACAGAAAAAGAAAAACTAGTCATGAAAAATATCTGTTTTACTTCAATTAATCACCTTAATCACTATCTCCGTCTTTTAGAGAAATATGCAGTTCCAATCTAGCGGTACCACTGCCTTCTCTCTTTGCATTAGCATTTACCTCTCTTTTTAATAATGCATTTAAAAAACATTTTCTGATAGTATCCTGTAATACCAGATATGTTTCTAAAATTATGTATGTCATTGTAATACAATTTATATGATCAAAGAAAAAAGGATTTGAAATTGTCTAGATTCCTCTGCTGGGAATGAAAGGGTCATATGTATCAATTGGAAAAGACAACACTCAGAAAAAAAATAGGCACTTTTCTGCAATTACCTGAAGTGATTGGCATATAATATTTGGAGAAAACTTCTTCCTTGGATCTATCAGGATACACAAAAGTGAGATATGGGAGGTCACCAAGGCGATCTGCCAGGGAGCGGATGGAGAAGTCACGGGTGGTGAAGGGCATTAAGTTCCAGAACATTCTCTCAGCTGCAAAAATCCCAGATCATAATCAGATATATGCTCAATATATTCTGATCCAATGTTCTCATAGTGATCAAAATAGGCATTAGTGTTGTTGAAAAAGAATTTACCATTTTCAAACTTCCAGGCAACTGTGATCCCTCCAATTTCGGAGTCGCTGAATCTCAAGAGGAAAGTACCATCTGGTTTGCTGATTAGCAAATCATGTGCTTGCTGCTTGTTGATAAAACCTAGAATAGCCCTAGAGAAGTGGAAGCAATAGAGAGAAATCAACCAGCAAAGTATCTAGGCAGGGAAAAATAAATTGAAGGGGAATGGGGGATAGGACTCTTACCCATCATTCCAGTGAGGCTTCAGATGTTTCTTTAGGACTTCCATCACTCCATCAAACCATTGCCAGAATGTATAATTGCGCCCTGGAAGATTTTCCTGGTTAAATGAAAAAAAAGAAAAACATGGTTCTAGAATCTTTCTTTGGTTGTTGGCAGTCTTTATGTTTTTTCTGATCCTACCCTAGTATATTAGAGAAGGAATAGCTTTATAGTAAAATACACAAGCAATCATATTCATCAGAAACATAATACATGTTCTTTTGAGCTTAAGTGATTTCAAATTGATGGAATGAAAATTGGAAAAACTTTGAAGCCTCCATGGATTTGAATGACTAATCACAGGAGATTTTCATTTATTTTTATTATTTATCACTGCACTGTTGAGTGATTGTTTCTCAATTTTTAAAAGGAATTCAGTTAGTTGCCTGTAGTTGATTAAGTTGTACAAAATTCATGCATGCAGTAAACTACATGTTTTATATACAGTCCCCAAATATATTTCTGCTGATGCAAGAAGACAGTTCATATGGTGAGATAGTATTTAAACTATTTCAATAAGATTTTGATGTATATCTAATGAAACTAATAAATTGAAGTTGTTCTGTAAGGAGGAATGTGCTATACTTCCTCCAAGCTTACATGCTTTAAATGATTTTTCTCAATAAATAAATGAACAAGTTTAATATTTTGATCATTTATTTAATTGGATTTTCTTTATCTAATTTTAAGACTTGTGTGGAGAATAGAGCATGTTTTAGGCCATATTTATGCAGAAATATCGAAAATTCAAAAGGTTTCACAACTTTTAAGCATAACTTTTTACCTTTTTTTTCACCTGATTGTGGGCATCTTTTATTTTGATATTTTTAATACAACTTTTGTATCATCTGTACATCCTAATCTGTTCTTCCCTTAGAGTGACTTATTATTTAATTGATTAATTCTGAGTCCGTCTTGAAAACAAACAATCTTCAAGTTTAATGGGAGCCTATTTAATGTCAAGAATGAGCTCTGAGGTAAGAAATTCAGAGTTCAAAACTCACTGTCTGATTAATACATCTTTAGTCTACATTATGCAAGAAATAGCATTCCTGAGCTGTTGTCAATGTAATATATATGAATTTATTCATTTGGTTTTTAATCTTCTCAAAACAGATTTACTCTCTTCTCACAGGTTGTATGAATAAACTCTTCTAGCATACTTAGGATTACCATTAAGTTTAATAGTAAAATTTCTTTATTGTTCTCATTTCTGTGAGGTAAATCAATACTGTTCCCTTTTGGAGATCAAGGACTGAGATGAAGAGATTACCAAAAAGCCCAAGAAAAAGCAAGAAACTGAACTTCAACATTAGGTAAATTTTGTTCTCTTTATAAAAAACTTTTTCCCCCTGTATAAAAAAAAGGTTCTCAGTAAGACCATCAACAGATTAAGTTCTTTTAATAAAATGATGGTTATAAGAACACAGAGATGTTCTTTTGGAAATGGCATGGAATAAATCTGCATTCACATGACTCGCTGTTTACTGTATCAGCTGCATGTGTAGCTCCAAGACAGTTCAGGATTACATTTACAAACTGAATTGTCTCTTTTTTATCTCAAATGCAGAATGAGCAGCAGAGAGAAAAAAGAGAACACATGATAGTGATGCTGATGGGAAACGAAGGGGAGGGGGGAAGACTGGGGAGAAAGTTATGGTGATGGAAAAGGCGTGCAGGCCAAACTACTTCCCACAAAGTGGTTTTCTGGCAAATCTGGTTATTAATTGGTTTCTTATTTACCCTGTTGAACTGAGCCCAGGAGACAGTCATATTGTTATAATCTTCCAGATGATTCATGCTGCTATTGAAGAGCTTTTGGGCAAGAAAGAGGAGGTTCTCTTTGGTGAGTCCACGACTGCTCTGGACTTCAGACTTGAACTTCATGTTGAGAGCCTCACACAACTGGGACCACATCACTTTGTCTGGCACAGCAAAGGGCACACGTCCTGGCTCTGCAAAAGCGTTGTCCCACAGCACTGTGGCAGTGGCATTATTATCCTGGCTGCCATGCACAATTACCACCACTGGCAGGGATAATGTCTTCACCTGGAATACCAGCTCATTGCCACCTACACTGAAATGAGACTCAAAGAGAATGGTGAACTTCTCCTCAGTCACTGACTCAGCACCACGACGATCTGAACGCTTGATCCGCTTCAAGGACTAAGGATGGATGAGATAATAGAGGGAGACACAAGAAATAGGAAACAGTTCACAAATTGTCTACATATCACTCAGATTAAAAACTGTAAATGTGAACAGGAACTCAGCTATATACTCAGGCTGATCTTCCGAGGGAAATTTTCTTAGTAACTTTACTTTCCACACCTGTTATTAAAAGCTAAATCTAGAATTAGTCTTTAGGAGATGTGAGACTACAATAGATAATGAGGCTTTCCTCCTTAGTTACATTTTCAATAGGAAAAACAACAGTGAGATTTGAAGCTGGAGGTAGATAGTATGAATCACGAAGACATCTCTCACCATGTTGCGGAAATGAGCACTCAGTGTTCCAGTTGCCTGATGATATTCCATAACACAGGAATTGTTCAAGATATCACCACTGGACTCACTGCCAAAAGAAAGAAATGGCAGCTAGTTGAATGCAAGCCAGTATACCACTGGTGATTTACTATCTTCCACTGAGACTGTTAATTTTGCACTGTGGATATACCAATGATATGGCTCCATCCAGTGGAGATTTTAGATTGGTTCTCATGGCTTCATAAAAATCTGCTTTTCAAAATTATGACATCTATTACAAGCAAATGAATGTACAATGCACACTGAATTACCTAAAACCAAGCAGCCACTTTTTGCTCTGTTGCCCTTGTCTTTAGGTAAGCTTAAATGTTTCCTATAATGTTGATCAAATTTCTACCTCAGGAGAAAGTTTTCTCCAACCAAATTCTGACAAACTGTAACAAGGATATAAGTAATGAAAGTTGGCTTAATCACACATTGTAAGAGTGGCAAAGAAGTCAAATAAGGCTAAAAGCTTTCAATCCTGAGAGCTGGGTTGAAATTCAGACTTTCTTGCCCTTAATTCTTTAGCATCCTGGATAAACAGTGGAAGTATCTTGCCAATTTAATTTTCAAAGTTACAATAATTATGTTTTTATTTAAGAATATTAATGGTATATTTCTATGTATTAATTTCTACTCTTCACATCTTCTGACATCTTCTGACTTTTCTTAGTGCAGCATCCTTCAGAAGTGTTGGGGCTGGAAACCTGCACTTATGGAGGATAGTAAGCAGTAAGAAAACTGGTTCAGGAGAAATGGATTCTGTCCTCCTTCCCTTTGCTTCTTTAGCCTTAATAAACATACATACTTGCGGGTACTCTCATTCTTCAGTAGGGCTTTGGCTTGCAGCTCACTGATGATGGTGGCCTTTACTTGTGGTGGGTTCATGTGAACATTTAACTTTCCACCAACCAGCAGTCTTACTGTCGCTGCAAACTTAGTCTGGGTCTTTAGCACCTGTGGAGGCTGCTTTTCTATTATGAATGTGCTATAAGAAGAGGAAAGGGAGAGGAAAGACCAAGTCATTAGTTACAGAAGGTGAAAAATAATGCAAAAATAAATGTGCTAGCTTTTGTGACTCAGTATATACATCTCATCAGCAAAGAAAACAATGGCAAACTACAAACCCCCATGAATAAAAATACACACTCACATACACATATCAATAAAGTACAAGTGGACCTTTACTTATGAACAGAACAGGGACTGGAATTTTGGCCACTAAGTCATATGGTCTATCAGCAAGTCACATGACCGAACCCAATTTTGCAACCATTTTTACTGTGGTCATTAAGTGAATGAAGGAAACCCAGCTTCCCCAATTGACTTTGCTTATCAGAAGTTGGCTGGGAAGATTGCAAATTGCAATTTTCATGACTGCTAGATACTGCAATTATAATAAAACAAGAGCCCAAATTGTGATCACATGACTTGGGTGGTACAACAGTTGTAATTTTGAGGATGGGTCATTGATCACTTTTTTTGAGGCCATAACTTTGAACTCTCATTAAACAAATCGTCTTAAATCAAGGACTAATTTTACTCAAATATCATAGCAACAACCCACAACAGGCAAAAGAAGTTGTGTAATAACCTATTAGACAAGCAAAAAGGCTTAAATAACTAAGAACCAGAAATAGACTATCTATATAGCATATTCAAGTGCAATAGATACCAAAGCAATAAAAAAGCATTTATTCAAACAATCAATCCATCCCTTGAAGAAGAAAATTCTTGCATATCAAAAATATCTCAGTAACTACCCACAGATTATTACACACCTTGTAGGAAGCAAGTATATCTAACAACACAATCCTACCTAGTGACTAGTGCAGAAATTATGTCTGTGACGGTGCCATTAACATCTGAGAGCAACTCTTCAATTGGTCCAGGAATAGGCAGCTGCTGGTACAAGTGTTCAGCACGGCGTACTTGTTGGCGGTTCTGGCAAATGAATTCAGCCAGTTTTTCACACCTAGGGAAAAAACTCATTGTATTCTAGTTTGTCAGAAACAAAGAAGAATCCTGTGGCATCTGAAAGATTAACACATTAATTCTTGAAAGACTAACAACTTTAGAATTAGGAAAAGAAGAGGGGGCATGTATATAAGGATTAGTGAGGCCTAGGGAAAGAAGTATGTGATGGGGAGCACAAAAAGCCTTAGGGAAAATGATCCCAACACATATTTCCTAATGATGTCAAGACATGCTATCTTCAACCATTATACTGAATATTTATGAATGTTGTTTTAAAAAACAGGCAAAGCTCAAACTGCCTAAAACCACACTATCTGACAGCTACTTCAGATTATAAATTCAAGAGAAGTATTGTATTATACACAGACTATGGGCTAGTTTTTGCAATTTTTTTTTTACTATCCATCATTATTGCTTATTATTTGGGTTCAATTAAATTAGGATATCGGATCAATCCTATAATATTGTTGTTTTGCATTTCAAGAGATAATCATATAAAAATAAATGGCCCTGTCAAATTATGTTGTGTAGTAGCCATGTATGGTTGTTAAGTATGGTTTTTAATTTGATTATTTCATTTGCTTGTGGATTTTTAATGTTATGAATATGCTGCACAATGTAATTGTTGCATCAACCATGAATTTAATTTGAATTAGCACTGAGCCTGAAGACATAAAGAAAAGGCAGGGATGAGGATATTTTAGAAAGGGTTCCAAATTCAGATTAATAGTAATCTCCTTTTCCGGTTTTTTTTTTTTTGGTCAATCTATGGGTCAGGATGCAATTCTGAAAATTCTACAGAAAAGATATCAGGAAGTAGGGACTAGCTATAGCAGCCATTATGTTAAGCTGAATGCAAGTACTCTTGTGACCTATCACTGGCACTCCTTTCTGTAAGGAGTGAAAAACATTCATCTTATATAGAATGGGATTGGTAGAAATCTTTTACAGATATAACTTGCAAGTAGTCCTCACTTGATTATTGTTTGTTCAGCGACTGTTGGAAGTTACAATGGTGCTGAATGAGTTGTACTTACAAATGCAACTCAAAGTTACAGCCATTGAAGCATACCAGTAATCAAAATTTGGGTGCTTGGCAGCCTGCCTACATTTATGACTGCAGAATATGTTTCAACTCCCCCCACCTGGCTATCTTCCCCCACTTCTGTCCTTTTGGTTGTCCTGCACTCTGCACAAGGAGGGCCTACAAGGGGAGGAAGAAGATGGTGAAGGTGAATTGGAGGCTGAAAGGGGTAGTGATGGAGAGCAGGAGTAAGCAGTGCAGTGCAGTGCAGTGCAACCAAAAGAGCAGAGCTGGGGAAGAGATAGGTGAGTGGAGGAAGTTAAAGCAGAGGTGAGCACAAGGCAGAGAAGCCTGACTTCAAGAGAGCTGGACTTATTATGTGGTAACATAATGATTCTAAGTTGATGACGTGCTTAATTCCCTGCACCCCACCCCATTCCGCCTGCTCTTCTCCTACATCCTTTTTCTCTCTAACCCCCTGTTCCCTCTCATGCTCTCTACCATGCTTGCAGGCCATCTAAAGGCCCCTCAGGGGGACCACCATTTCCTGCTAGTTGCTGCCTCCTCTTCCACTGGATCAACTCATCATCCAAGATTATAGTCTGCTGCTTGCGAAGCAAAGCCAGTGTCTGCTGGTGCTTTTCAGCCAGTTCCTGAGGAGTACAAAAATCATTTTGAATTTGGTATTAACAATAACAACAACAACAAAAGCCTAATAGGAAAGAAAGTAGAAAGTCAGAATTAGGACTTGGGAGGATGTGACTTACTACACGATACTGTTGCAGTGTCTGAGCCTCCCGGTGTAGCCAAGCTTCCAGGGATGACTTCTTTTGCTGTAAAGTAGGCTCACGGACCATACGTTCCTGAGGGGTTAGCTGAGAGAGCTGACTAAATTGGGCTGGAAAGGAAGCATAAAATTAATCCTTGCCTTAAGTTTACCTCAATCGGCTCTCAACTCTCACGTACCAGAAGAGAGTTCCTTCGTTCAAGTTTATCTGTTTGGTTGTTTTAGAGGTAGTCCTCAACATATTGCCCATTATGATTGTACTTTACAATGGTTGTTAAACTGATTAGTCATATGACTGACCCACTCTTACAACATATTTTGTGGCAGCCATTAAGTGAATACCACAGTTGCAAAGTGAACATCAGGGATGTTAGGTGAATTCCTTAACATTCATTAAGCAAACCAGTGGTTCACTATGGATGCAATTTTGCCAAAAAACAGAAGTGCCAGTTTTCAGCAAAATCATTGTAAAACATGGTTATATGATGCTGCCTGAGTGCCTTAGGGCACAGCTGAGTGCCCTAAATTCAGTCACATGACCATGGAAGGGAATCTGATTGTCAGAATCCAGGTTGTAAATCCCATTTTTTTAGGTCAATCATAATTTTGAACAATCACTAACTGGCTGTAAGTCAAGACCTACCTGTACTACTTTTTTAAAAAATGCAGTTAAAGAACATTGAAAGGCATCCCATACATCCAGCTGACTTCACTTTAAACTGGTTCTGCAGAATTTTCAACAGAGGTCTGTTCTAATGCTACCAGGAGATGCCAGAGTTGACAATGGAGTGTTTCATATCCAAATGTATGTTCTATTACTCCATCATTTGTATTATGAAGACTGGATATTAGTATTAGTATTAGAACTAAAACAGTGGTGAAATGTAAAATTTGTTACTACCGGTTCTGTGGGCATGGCTTGGAAGGGGGTGTGTAATGTGATTGGGTGGACGTGGCCAGCTTTTTTTTTTTATTATTTTTAAAAGCATTTTTTCTACAACCTCTTCAGCCGAAGCTGGGCATGGGGGGGGGGGGGGGCGGGAGGGCAGGAATTTTTGCTACCGGTTATCTGAACCACCCGCCGCCATCACTACCCGATTGGGTGATCCAGTCCAAAACTGGAAGCATTTCACTCCTGAACTACAATCTTGGAAATGACATACTATTCCTCCTCTATTCCCACAGATATACCTTGCAGATGAAGACTCTCTTGATATTGGATGATGAAATATTCCTGATGCTGCTGAAGCTTTTTCAGCTGGTTCTCAGTGTCCTGGGTGAAGAGGCGTAATTCATCAAAAGTCTGGTTGATCTGAAGATGCTTCTGAGTCACGGCGTCAGCCATGCTACTGGCCAGTAAAGGGCTCTGTAAATAAGGAAATTTAAGAATTAAAAAAAGTATGGATAAATATATATATATATATATATATATATATATTTGGCCATATTAAGAATATAGGAAGGAGAAACATTTATGTAAAAGTAAATCATACCCACATTTCTAGCCTCTCGCACTAGACGTTGTTCGTGGTATAGGATGTGTCGAATGCAGCGTACTAACTCCAGAGGGCAGTGTTTATATGTATTCTGTAAAGAAAGAGTAAACAACCTAAGATAGAGTGGGAAACTAGCCTTTCATTCACAGCAACGTTTGAAAACACCATCTTTTACTTTCCAAATTCCCAGCCTCTGTAACTCACCTGTAGCTGAGTGGCGTAATGACCAAGTTTGATCTTTAGAAGGAAGCCGTCCTCACCCACTTGGTGCTCTGCCTTTTTTTGAAGTTCCTGAATCAGTCCATCCAACAATTGCGCAGCTCTGACACCCTCCTGAGGATTGTCAAGATCTATGGAATCCCTGAAAATTGGGTCACAAAGCAGAAGGATATGTGCATAAAAATGTTGAGGACAATAAAGGAACCTTTCATATAATCTGCGTCAAAATGAGAAGGCAAAGACAGCATATGTTGCTATTTCTGGATATTCATACAATAGGCAGAAATTCTAGGTAGTCCATGAATTATGGCCACAACTGGAATCATAATTTTCATCAATAAGCAATGTGATGTAAAATGTGATGTCATGTGAATGCATTGCTTGATGATGGTTATCACTGCAGTGAGGTAATCTGAGGGGAGAAAACCTTATTCAAGACCAGAACAATAGAACTAAAATAACATGCTTCCTGTATAATGTAAGACAAAGGTTTATTTCAATTATAAAAGATTAATATCCCATTCCATATCATCCCTCTGCAAGGCTGAAAATGCTGCTGGACAACCAGGTTTTCACACTCATTTACCATGGCTGGGCTTCAATCCACTGGGAGAGGTAATGGCGAACCTCGATAGGGAAATGTTGTCCGTATAGGGCCTGCATTTGTCTTAGAGCATCTCCTTGAAGTTGTTGAGCTTGGATCCACACTGCCATAACTTAGCACCTCCTAATGAAAACAAGGAAAAGCATAAATGCATTGATTTTGGATTTTTTTCCAATCCCTTAATAATGCTGCTGCTCTGGGTCTGGTGGCTAAGAGTGAGGAAGAAACATTCCTTAGAAAGGAAAACTCAGTAGCATTCTTAGCTGCTGCCCAAAAATCATACGGATTTTTTCAATCATAGGGATTTTTGCTGTCTCTGATATTTTAGTCAATTTTAGTCTATAGACCCTTTTTCAGCTTGTCTTGTCCCAGTCCGTGCGAAAGGGAAAAAAATGAACATGAAACGCCCCCAACCAGGAAGTTCCAAATCCAAGAAGGAAGCCTGGATGTGTCCACATGTGGCTCGACACCCTTGCTGCATTCATTTAAATTAGAGAAACAGACCAGCAATAATAAGTAAATATACCTACTTCTGTTCAAAGAAACATCTAATTTCTACAGAAAGGAATTGACATGAGATGAGATGCGGTGATAAATAGTCCCACACTACAAATTATACAGAAACACAATGTGCTGTGATGATGCGGAGTGAAAAGAAAATTGTGCAAAAACTTTAAACTGAGTACGTAAGTGTACCATAAGGTGTAGAGCTTAGAATACCAATAAATTACCTGATATGGGAATGGAAGTAAAAGTTAAATTGTTATAAGCCACCTAGAGGCATTTTGGGTGATCTTGGCAAGGACTTTTATAGATCATTCATCTATAATGTTGATATATACATTTGGATCTGGCACCTGTCTAACAGAAGTTGCATCAAACATCAGACAGACTACAACAGTGAGTCACAAGGCTTAATATAAGCCATTGCCCACAAGTACTTACACTTCTACAATAGCAATTTATGCCTATAGCTTTTGCGGCTGTTTCCCAGCTGCACTGACAGGAAGAAACAGTTTCCTTCCAGAAGATCAGCTGTCTCCAGCAGCCTGCTTTCTCCCCCAATCATTCAACAGCAACATCCACCCACATGCTTTTAGGTGTCTAGCAAGAGTGCCAGAAACTATTGGATATGTTACTGAAAGAATGAATTGGGGAAAAAATTGCTTGATGTTTATTGTAAAGGCAAGAAAAACCTAGGAATAAATAAAGCACAACTGATGGAAAAAGAGAAAATCTCCTGAAATAGTCTTAAGTTTTGAAAATATTTATCTTTAACATTATGATTCATTTTAAGTCAGGTCTATTTTCTAAATTTCTTACAAATTTATAATATCTAAGTATTTCTTAGGTATTGCTTAAGAAGCAAGTATTTCTTGCTTCTTAAAATACCTAATTAACATGTTACTATCATCCAAAGTTAGTTTACTATATTCTTTATATTGAAAAGTAACATAGAAAACCCTTGATCCAACAAAATCAAATCATTTGTTTCACAGAATTATCCCAATAAACAGGTATTCTAGTTTCATCAAGAGAGCTTCTATTGTCCATTGATTCCAGAAAATAGCTTAGATTTCATTAGAATAGTGCTAAAGCAACTACATCACCACAATAGCATCATGTGACTTATCATGATAGTCTTCGTTAACTTGGACATGGGCGTGGCCAGCACATCCGACCCATGGGCTGGGAGTTGGACAGCCCTGTGCTAAAGGAATGACTCTGAAAAAAGTGAGCTTTTCAACTTTATATCCCCTTCCCAAGTAGGAAGAAATTTGAATAGATCTCTAAAACCTAGGAAGAAGAAAGTGCTTCTATCTAATGTTTATTTCTTTAGTCACCTGCAACAAAGTTAAACCTATTAATCAGGGGAGAGAATTTAACAGAGATGTTTTCAAATCAGAAAACTTATGCCAGAGTAGAGTTGGAAAAATCAGCTCCTGCTAACTTCCTTCTAGTGCTGCTTCTCTATTTCAAAGTCAGTGATTGTATTCCTGAAACTAAAAATTGAAGGTAACATATTTTTAAAAATTAAATAACGGATTTGACAGAGGCAACAGTTATTTGCTGTACTCAAAAAATCAAATATATACAGATAAGCTACCTACCTATCCCCATAATATTAAGCTTTTTGGGGGGAAGAGGACAGAAGAGAAATAGAGAATAGCATATCTTACAAGATGTTTTCCAAAAGCAAACCCAAGGGGAAGTTTTTCAAAAGTTACAGTTCCTAAACATTAAACCCAGTTCCAACAAAGTTGGAGGAAACTTTCTTGTAAACCAGAATGAACGTTTCTTTTCCTTATTAGCAAATTCACCTGAAAAACAAACACTGGAATTGTAAAGACATTTAGTTAGTAAGAATACAATGCTATCCAAAGTTGAATCTGAAGTTGTATCCACCTACAAATGAGAAGCAAGAAATCAAATTTTACTTACATATTGATGAAATTTCCTCCCCTTGGAGGTACCTGAATGAAATGAAGTTGACCAATTATTATTCACTCTGCAGCTACTGTTGCAGTGAGACCTTTCCCCTTTGCTTCTTCTCAGCCAATATTTGGCCAAAGATTGAGCACACTGGTTGCAGAAGACTGTTGCACTCAAAGATTGAGTACACTGGCTGTAGAAGGCTGCTGCACTCAAGCAAGTCGCTAGCACTCAACTAAGTCCGTAGCTCTCGCTCTCTGCTTTATAAGCTGAAATTCGTCCTTCGGAAGAAGAGTACTTTTGCAAATATGTACATTCAAGGATTCTTAAAGAGCTAAGACAGATTAAATTCGAAATTACAGTACTAGGAAAAGCTTGTCTGGGCAATATTCCAAGGCTACACTGGTGACAAAACAATCTTTCCTTACTGTCATAGTACAGAATGGACTTGATAATGCATTTTGTTTTGGGTTTAGATATATGAAAATTAACTTTTTTGCCAATGCTTCCTAAAATGTGGGCCATAAGCCACAGGGGCTGTAGTTACTGTAGAAGGTCCATGGATCTTTTGCCTGCAATGAGATGGAAAGGAGAGAAATACTGTCTAAGTCTAGCAGAACACTAGAGGGAGATGGGAAGCAAAAGTATCAGCCCATATTCCCTTTAGGCTGCACGTATGTGCTACTTTATACATTATTTACTGGGACAAAGTTTGCCAAGAAGACTATACAGAGTTACTTATATTAGCCTAACTATTCTTTCCTTTGGCTTACTCTATAAACCCCTCTCTCACTCCACTGAGCCCAGCCCCATTTTTTGAGGTCCCATTTGTTGGTTCACAGACCTAGCTCTTGGATCTGTGCAGGGAGGAAGGGAGAGGTACCCATTCTAAAGAGGCAAGCAAGAATTTACAAGTAGTACTAGTTTAGCAACCAGAATTAGAACCAACAACTCGGTTGTTAAACAAAGAAGTCATTAAGTGAAACTGCGACTATGTTCATGATCTTACTTCAGTTGCCTTTGGCTTTCAAGTCCTATAAAGGTTATAAATGTGATGATTGTTGTAAAGTTATTTTTTCATCACTATCATAACTGTGAACAGTTGCTAAATGAAGTGGTTGATAAACAAGCCCTATCTGTAATTAGTTCTACTATTGCTGCGATCCTGATACAAATATGTAGATCAGACTCAGCAGTTGTTATTTTTCAAAGCAAACATCACCATCAGAGGAGGCATTTTCCTTAATGAGGAAGGAAAAACTGGTCAACTTGTGGTTTTAATAACAAATTTTTGTACGCAAATTCTGGTTTTTTATGACTCCAGCAAGAAATATAGATAAAAACTTTAGATCTGCTGTATAGCCAATTACAGCACAATGAAAAGACCAGCATTCACAAGATGTTCTAATTAAATATTGTGGCATAATAAATAAGAAAATATATTCCTCTAGACTGAATTCAATTAGTATTGTGACTAATAAAATACAAATTAAAGTGTTACTTTTTAATTTGCAATAGCTTTGGTCATTGTATTTTATTTCAATCACCAGATACCAAAAGTACAAGTGAAGCATTAGAAGGTATCTTATTGAAATACTTGGGAAGCCTAATTACATGTTACTATAGCTGCCTTATTTGTTGCTTCCTCACTCCATCATTCTGGTAAATGAGATACTTACATGTAGCCCTTTACATGTAGATTAAAGTACCAATCATGAGAATCAAGATTGACCTTATTGTAACATTACAGTAATGAAATTCTAAAAGTACCTTTTCCTACCCTTACTTTTTATTTTCCTGAAAATCAGGGAAAGCTTTATTTCTTAGAAGCTTTATTCATCCCTACCTGTCCTTTGGGCTCAGTTTTTTACTGGGCTGTGGGCACTTCCTCCTGGCTCCCAAGGTGATTTCCACATAGCATTAGACATTCATTTAGAATTCTGAAAATATACTGTGGATATCCTCACAAAATGTGGAAGGTTTGTCATTCATAAAATACCTATCATCATTGCCTCCTATAAAACATCAATTATCAAGAGATTTCACAAGATTCTGATTCTTGTTCTCATCTTACATTTTCCCCCTACAAACAGTTACATATATATTTGGACACATTATACATCCATAGTGGGAACTGTATACAATTGGCACACAAAATGGATTTTGGCAAAGGCCTTCTTAGACACAGATGCCATTTGCTCTTCCAGCAGGAGTTGTGAACCTAAGAGGACCCTCAATTGTGCATCTGTTGAGGAGGAAGTGCAACTGCATATAAATATATAACATTACATTTAGAAATTGTCGTCTGCCTCATCAAGTGAATCTGTGAATCTCCCAGTTCCAGGGATTCAAACCTACAGCCATTTAATCTTGTTAGGATTCAACTTGAGGCCATTTCTCCCCATCCAAATAATGTGAGCTCTGAGGATCCACACATAATAGGAGCTTCAGACCTGATTTCCCTTCAACTCTGGTCAATACTAACTGGATCTGACTACAAATCAAGGAAGAAAATGATCTTAACACTAGTCCTAATTCCAACAGACAGAACAGAAAGAAACTATATTGAAAGCTGCTGAGAGATCAAGGAGAACCAAGATGTTCCATTACTCTGTTCTAATAAAATGGGCTGTAAACTATATTAGTTATTCTTACAGGCTATTATTGATCAAAGATTATTAGATAGAAAAAGCATGTATTACTTCTTGTTTCACTGGAAAACATTGTTTTTATTCAATAATTATCATCATCATGACAATAGCCAAACACCCACCTAAAACACCAGAGATCATCAAAGTTGCTCTAGAAGATTTTCAAATACAGTCATAAAGATACTCATCTGTTGCTAGTTCTCAACAGCTCATATTTAGAGCATAATTTACTGCCTCTCAGAATAGAGGCCTGCAGGTAGCAAGATGAATATCTATGTTTACAGACATTATATAAAAAAAGAAGCTATCACTTCTCCACCTTATGTCATGACCTTCTTCTCCTTTATACAAAATTCTCTCTAACCCAGCTCTATGTAATTCTTTTTAACAATTATTTCACCACGCGAATAAATGTACTTCCTTTTTCAAACAAAGTACAGAAAACACACTATCATTAAAAAGGAACTTGTAAGTGTGGCAAGCAAATACTGGAACTACGGGTTCACCCCAACCAAACTTAAATTAAGATACTAATATACAAGTAGTCCTAGACTTATGACCACAATTAGGAACAAAATTTCTATTGTTAAGCAAGATAGTTGTTAAGTGAGTTGTGCCCAATTTTATTACCCTTTTTTTGCCATGATTATTAAGCATATCGTTGCAGTTGTTAAGTGAATGACATAGTTGTAGGCTTCTCTTATTGACTTTGCTTGTTAGAAACTGGATGGGAAGGTTGAGGGTCAATCACATGATCCCAGAACACCACAACCATGGCAAGTATATGCTGATTGCTAAATGCCTGAATTTTGATCACAAGACCATGGAAATGCTGCAATAGTTATATGTGTGAGGACCAGTCATAAGCCGTGAATGATAACAAAACGAATACTTGTAAATTAAGAATTACTTATATATGCATATTAAAGCAGATTCAGAGGTAATCTTATTTCCACATTCTCCATTGCATTAAACATATTTGTAAAATTAGTGTGCCTTACCACTAATTTTAAGATCCAGTAGCAATAGGCCCAGGGGAACTTGCAACCTTTTAATAGCTGCTCTGTGTATCTGATCCCAACCATGCCAGAGAAGCAAATGCTTTGGCTCATTTTGTTGTCCCCTCCCCCCTCCATCAAACACTTTTGACCAGACTCATTGCACAATAATTATGTGGCTTTTGGAGCATCCTGCTTTGAGTGTGGAAACATATAGGGTGGAGAGAAGGAAGTGAGACCGCAGAAAGGTATTAGGCTATCCCTATCTTCATAGTTGTGGGATACAAATAATGTGAGAAGTAATCCCCCTGCATCTATTTTCAAACCAGATAATTTAGTCAAGTTTTGCAATGCAGTGCCAAAGTTATCAAGAAAATCCTATGGTTGCTGGCCTCCCTCAAACCCCTTCTACTTCTTTTATAAGAGGAAAAGGAGAATTGGGGGTTCAAGATTGTCAGAACACATAACCCCCCAACCTTATCTCAAATAAAATAACCTGCCCTTTAAAAGCTGTCCTTAACATTTGTACAGACATAAAAGAAATGCTGAAGAAGAAAGTATGTAAAAAAGGGATATACCATAAGTACAGAGCTTGCAATCAGAGACGTCATAAGCAGGCATGTTTGGCTGTCAAGGAAGGTCACAGCTTATGTAATTTTCAAAACAGGATAGCTATTTGGGAATTGTTTTAAAAACCACTCTATCTGTTTGCGTAAGATGTAAAAGTAGATAATAATTGATTGGCCTTCTCTGTCTAATTGAATATATATTTATTGGGAAAACAAGCAATATGTTTATCAACTAAGGAAAAGAAATATGAAAATACCGACTCCCACACAAAATGTTTAAAATAAAAACATATAATCTCCACATCTAAGATATTGAAGAGTTTGTTGAAGCAGTTTGGCTATAAACATGATTTAAAATGCTGCATGCATGTATGCATGCAATTAAAAGAAGAGGGGTCATTTTTGTCAGATTATAAACCAAGACCAAGTTAAGGCCATATTATTGGCTTTAGTGTACCATGGGAAACAGAATTGTAAAGCCAACCTGTTCTGCCAAAGGTATAAACATCAAATGGTAGACCGAAATAAACAGGGAATAAGCCTTTTTTAGTAGATTAAGTTGTGGTGTGGGTATTTTTGCTTTTGCCAATGAATATAGGACACTTTCTATTCTACCGTCTGGATCAGCAGTCTGACTCCAGCCATGTCATACAGGAAGCGGTGCCTGAAAGAAGCTGCCACCACCAACACTTCCCTTGGAGGGAAAAACAGTTAAAAGGTGACACACCTTCTGTCAATTGACAGATGCTTATAGCTGTCCTGACACAAGCAAGCCAAGTATTTATTAACGCCCTATTCTCTTACCAATTTGTCTTTCTTTGACTTCTTCCAGAAGCAGCTGGCCTATTTCTGTCCTACAAGAAAGGCTAGAAAAAGACTGGACAATGTGGGAGTTAGAAAAACAAAAATGCAACATTTCTAAATTTCAAAATCTGGGGATGAAATTAAAAACTGACCTGCTGTACAAAAGAAACTAGTACCAAAAGACTAATTTGGAAAATACAGAAATATCAGGCAATGCTGTATTTTGTCCTACTCATAGATAATCCTAAAATTAAAATATCTGAATATCCATACTTCTTTCTGTCTCTTTCAACAAATTACAAAATATTTGAAAACATGTGAAGTTAGGATTCAAGGAACTGCTGTGTAGCTTAAAAATAATTAATTCCTTTACTTAGTAACAGAAAAATTTTGCTTCCTACATATATCACAATAATACTTACTACCAAGTCCCAGACATTAAAACCTTTTTTCTGAAAAAAGGCTTGTTTTATTATAACTCACTCATGAATATGAAAACCCACTATTATAATGAAGGGAATCATTATTCAAGTCTTTGAACTAGAAACTCCCAGCAAGACTAAGTGCCTGTGGAGAAATCTTTGGTGTACTTGGAACATGTGTAATTATCCTAGAAGCATTAAAATTTAAGTTAAAATTGATAGCAACAATTGCAAAAGTAAATAGCCAGAGAGGAAAATTTTCTGTAAAATAATTTAGAATAAAGGGGCTTGCCCTATAGTCCACAGAAATTTATCTGAGATCTCATAGGCTGTAGCAGTGGTAAAATTTGCTACAACCGGTTCTGTGGGCGTGGCTTGATGGTGGCAGTAATGTGACGGGTGGGCGTGTCCAGGCGAATAGGTTGTAAAAAAAATGCTTTTAAAAGTAAAAAAAAGGCTCTGACAATCACAGCTGTGCCTCGCGACAGCCAGAGCCTTTTTCAGCCAAATAGGTTGTTAAAAAAAATGCTTTAAAAAGGAAAAAAAAAAAGGCTCTGACGATCACAGCTGTGGCGCATGATTGTCAGAGCCTTTTTTTTTTTACCTTTTAAAAGCAGGAAATAAGTGACACCCGGGCGGGTGGGCGGAGTCGCATGCTACCATCACTACCAGTTCTCCGAACCACCTGCCACAATCGCTACTGGATCGCCCGATCCGGATGGAACCGGGAGCATTTCACCCTTGGGCTGTAGGAAGACAAAGATCCAAACTAGCACATTTTCCTAAAAAAAAAAAAAGCGGGGCTGCAATTATCCACAATTCTATTTTCTAAGAATGCTTTTACAATCTATATGATATCCAGAAACATACTTAAAGTGCATACTATGTTTGAGGCTAGGGTTCTACTCTCACAATACCTTCCACCACTTTTTTTAAAAAGGTAATCTTAAATAGAGTATGGAAGGGCAGATACCAAGGAATATGAAAGTGCTACTAAGCACAATATTAAGGTACCTTCTTAGAAATTTAGATATTAGGAATTAACCCTGTGCTGTATTACAGACCAGAAGGGAAAATGGTATTCCCAAGTGTTCAAACCTGCTTTTAGGAGTTGCTGATAGATGGCACATTAGCACCCATGTTTGTTCCAAAGCACTTTTTCTCTGAATTGACCATTGTCCACACTTATTAGGAAATCAATGGATTCTGAACTGTCCTGCAGGAAAAGGTTTATATGTAGGAAAATTAGGAAGGTGGGATGTTTCTGTTTTAGAAATTTGCTGTTACATAACATGTAGCAATGATCTTGTGAAGATAATGCAGAATGACCAGGATGAATATGTGTCTGCTGAAGTGCATAGCCCACTAATAGATACAGAAAAGTGACAGGTTAGTAATTGGAGTCCAGATTGACATAGGTTGCAAATACATATGACCTTTAACACACCACTTACTTCTCCCAATTTAGAATACTACACACTAACATGTTCCTCATATTATCACTGTAACAAATATACTGTACTCTACTCACTGTCAAATCCCACTGCGTAGCAAATACAATAAAAAGTCTTGCCACCACAATTACACACAAAATATCTGTTAGTGCAGATTCTGTTCCGGGGGATGATGGGGAGCATGCTATTAAGACCATCTAATAGTGAATAATTATACTTTGGGCATAGAGTCATATTCTAGATATGTTAAAGGAAAATAAAACATATCTAAAATATGGATTTTGTTAAAGCTATGTGGTTACCTGCTTTCTAGAAGGGTAATAGGGATAGCATTGAGAATGCAAAAATAATGTCTCAGTATAATGTAATGGTTAAATACATTTAAAAATGACATTCCATAACAATTCTAAATTCAGTATATTATATACTGAAGAAACTTCAGCAAAGCAAAGATGGCAGCAATTGAAGACCTTGAAGTCCTAATACTTTATTCTGAATTTTGCAATGACTCAATTCAATCCCTTCTGTCACTTACTGAGATACCTCCCCCCAATCCGTTGTCATACTACCGAATGTCAAGTATTAGTCATTTCCATCTGAAGTGCAGTGTAAGCAAAGTGTGGTCCTTCAGATACAGCTTAATTACAATTCCATCTGTTCCATTTTCTTCTTCTATCTATCTATCTATCTATCTATCTATCTATCTATCTATCTATCTATCATCTATCATCTATCTATCAAATTATGACCACCCAACTCATGCACAGTGACTCTGAGTGGCGCACAACATTAAAACTCTACCTATGCTTGTTCTAGTAACTAGTTTCCCTTCCTTTTGAATTCCCCATTTCTTTCAATATTCTGTCTTCTTTAACCATCCCTTTGACACCGTACATGAGCTGCATCTATGAGTCAGGTATGTATGGCACTTTGCCTATGCTATTATTTACAAATTTCATGCCTTGGCAAGAATGTCCTTTGATATCATAATTTGATTTGTTATTAGAATTATTTGCTTGAATTATTAAGCAATCAAAGGAAATTTGTAGTATAAACATGGTTGAAGTGGAACATGATGTGCTATTAATATTTTGGATCTTATTGATAAATGTATGGATATTGGTTAGTCATTTATCAGATTCTTCTATAGGTAAGTCTAATGTGCTTTCAACTGGATCTAGATTGAGAAATTTTAAAGGGGATTTGGTTTATTGTATAAAATTAATTATCTTGGAATAATTATTAAGTAAACAAAACTTCTTTGCTTAAACAATATAAATTAACTCAGATTCATACTGATATAAATAGATGCCTGAAAATTGTAATAGCCTCATGAAGAAGACAAATATAACACTGAGACTGAGAGAGAAGGAGAGAGAGGAGGGAAGGAATCCCTGTTAATTGTTATTTTAAGCAAGTGATAAAGTATTGTTTTTAAAGGGACTGACAAATCTGCCAATTTTCTTTGGGGTTTAATTTCCAGATTTTCAATTATATTATTGGGCCAGTATTTTGAATTCAGTTTCTTTTAAGACACCAAGCTACCCTTGTTTAAAGAAACATTATGATGCAAGGAAAGCTATTATTTTCTTATATTATTATATAAGAAAAGCCCTTTTCTTATCTTAGGCAAGGATTTGATTTCTCATTTTCTTGAGAAGTTGTTCTTTTCCAGTTTTAAAGGCTAGAAGATTGTTGATAGAAGTCATATGAAAAATATATATTTGGGGTAAGTCCAATTTGAAGATTACGAGGGTGTGCATGTTTATTATTATCATCATTTCATGGGTGGAAAGGACTATTAATATTTTAAAGCAGAATGCAGTACTAAATAGATAGCAGTACCTAACCAATCTTATCTTGACTCAGAAGCTAATCAGAGTTGGTCTAGTCAGTTCTTGGATGGAAGATCATCTAGGAATCCTAGGACTGTAAACTATTCAGACAAAATAAAATTACCTGGAAGAAGATAATATAAAGTACTTCCATACTGTTGCCAAGAAAGTGACACAACCATGTCACTGAAGTTGACAGAAGGTGAGCTTAATTCAAGACTTTAAAATATACCAGCAAAAAAAGTTTTAGACTAGGGAATAGTGGAATAGATTAAAAAAAAATAAGGTCAATACTGAGTGTCAAATGATGAATTAAACAAGCCAGGCAAAATTTGAAGTCCTTAAAACTAGTTACTTTTATTACTAACTAATCTGGAGGAAAATTACAAAACCACTAAAAAAAGGTGCTATCTGTGCAGTGCATCTGTATTCTAAGAAAAATATGACATTATTTCAGGAATATGCAAATATAAATGAAAAGGTATTTTGGTTGCAAGTCAAATTGGGTCTGACAGCTATCAAACAAATTGGACCTCATAATTATATAAAAAGTTGTTCTACTGACAATCCTAGATTTCAATAGACCAAAATTATTCTCTCATTATGGTATACTCAAAGTTAACAGTACAGCAGTTGTTTGCTGAAATAATTTGAAATAATAGTGGCACTCTGTAATCTAACCAAGAATTAATTAATTTTCCAATGTTGGAGAACTAAGATTTGCACCTGTATGTGTGTATGTGTGTGTGTGTGTGTAGAATTGCTGACTAAATCAAATAACTCATCTTCATTTATTTCTCACAGTAGTGCACATGCATTAAACCAACAGAATTACAAATTGCATATATGTACGTTTATAAACATTTCAAACAAAATGCCTATTAATATAGGAGAAGAGCAGGCAGGATTGAGGGATGGAGGTAAGCCCATCATTGGCTTAGAGTCATTACACTGCCAAAAACAGTTTAACTCCAAACCTCTTGAATTCCATTGACCCTTACTTGGCATCAATTGAGTACTGAACTTTAATTGACTAGATTATTGTGCATAGGCTTGAGCAATAAATCTTCTGAACTGCAATTTAACATATAGTCCTGATCCTTTGTGCCTGACGTTTAGCTAAGTATAATACTACATATTCCCAGATCAGGGGTGGGTTCTACTTACCTTTACTACCGGTTCGCAACGGGAGCGCGTGCTTCTGCGCATGTGCAGAAGCTTCTGTGCATGCGCAGATCGTACCTTATGATGTCCGGACAGGTGGGGCAGCCTCCCGCCGCTTTTATTACCGGTTCTCAAGGACTGGACAGAACCGGGAGCTATTGTCCCAGATACTAACTAGAAATAAAGACATATGTTGTTATAAGTCAGGGGTGTCAAACTGGATTTCTTCGAGGGTTGGATCAGCATTTTAGTTCTCCTCCAAGGGCCAGCCGGGGAAGGGGGTGGAGAGACGGGACAGATGCCTCATGCAGCACTTTGCTGGCCAAAATGGGGCCCGGAGGAGCTACAGGGGGCCCCCTGGACCCCTGTTTTCAGCCTTGACGGCGTCCTGCAGCACTTTGCCAGCCAAAAAGTGGTGCGTTGAGTGTGTGCACCTCTGGCCCCATTTTGGCTGCCAGAGGCACAGTGGGCAGGTCCTTTGCTATTTCCAGGCCAGCCCTGTGGGCCAGATTTAAGCACCCAGCAGGCCGAATCTGGCCCACGTGCCTTGAGTTTGACACCTGTTATAAGTTATGTTATTTTGTTTTTTTAATAAACAGATATCACAGTTAATTTAGATAGATTCACAATTGGAACAATTATCTCCTGCAAGAAAAAGTGCAATATAGATACCTCTCAACTTATGACCATAACAGAGCCAGCCCATTATTATCATAAATTGTGACTGTCATAAACATGACTGAACAGATTTTACAATCTATTGCAGAAATCATTAAGCAAACACCATAGTCATTAAGTGAATCCACAGTCATTAAGCAAACACATTGTTCACTATGGCCAAAACCCAAAAATAATTGCTGGTTTTTGGTAAAAGCATCATAAATCATGGTCATATGACTGTGGGATGTTGCAAACGGACATTAATCTGGATCAGTTGCTGGGCAGCCAAATTGCAGTTTTGTGATCACAGGTGGGGAAGCATCAGAACTTTGGAACCAAGTAATAAATATCATGTGGGGGGGGGGAATGTCATAACTTTGGATGATTGCTAAGTGACGAATCCTAATTCGAGGACTAATAATATAGCCCTTTCAAATTTGCATTCCTTCTGCTCTTTAACTGTTTGGCCATAAGATGCAGAACACACCTTGTCTGAAAAGCTAAAGGAAAAATCATGTAAAAGAGCTTATATCATCCCTTCAAACCTCAACTTTTTAGAAACAAAAAGACTTGGGAACAGACCCTACTATAACCACTCCAGTAGAATATATTTTACCATCAATTTTTTCTAGTGGTAATCACAATACATTATACAATAATGTGATGACTAGCTCAATAGTAATCATAATTTATCCTGAAATGTTAAATGACGAACATGTCTACCTTGGTATAGCATCAATTCGTTCTGGCAAATAATTCCTTGGGACCAGTTTTCTCTCTATAACCAGCATTAAGGATATAATATCACATCCTAAAAATGCATGAAAAGTTGGAAGAGCACATGAAACTTCAAATGTAAGGCCAGAATGGACAGGCTACAGATTTTTTTTTCCTGTCATCTAAAGACAATCACACTACAGCAGCAATAGGAATAGAACATCTAACCAGGATGATAGATATCTATGATTATCTGGTAATGATTGTATTCTGTACATGCAGTAATTTAACAAATCTTGGCTCCTTCATGGCTTTATGAAGAAAACCATGACAATCGTACTGCGGTGGCATATCAAGTACTCCTTTTTATGATAACCACAGCCTTATCTGTCTCATCAAATGACTGGATGATTGCCCAGGAAGAAGTATAATAATTTTCACTATGATTTTGTATATGTTATAGTGTGCTTAGACAGCAGAACATGTGTACATGTGTACATGCATATATGTAACTATTATCATTCTCTAAAATATTAATCATGGATTACTTTTAATCTTCTCATCATTCCTATCACCCATCTCCTCCCACTTATGACTGCATGACCGTAACTTTGTTGCTTGTATCCTTACTACTTATACTGATTGTTTCCTAGTATGATTTGATTGCTTATTTGTATCCTATGACTATCATTAAGGGTTGTACCTTATGATTCTTGACAAATGTATCTTGTCTTTTTATGTACATTGAGAGCATATCCACCAATGACAAATTCCTTGTGTGTCCAATCACACTTGGCCAATAAAAAATTCTATTCTACTCCATTCCATTCTTCCATTCCATTCCATTCCATTCCATTCATCCAGAAACTGTATAAAACTGAGCTACTGTTTGGTCTCAATTAATTAACTGTCTCATTAATATAACTACATAGTTCATGGATAGAAACAACTCTTACTTTCAAGAAAGACAAAACTCACCTAAAATTATCAAAGAATTTTTAGTTTTTAGAAATGTGCAATAGCCCCACTTCAGGAATGATAAAGAGCAAGGAAAAGGAGTGAAAATATATCAAATCTGTGACATGATATTCTATTTTAAAGTATCAGAAGAGAGTGAAAATAGCAATACATAGCACCAGAAAATGCATCAGCAGCCTTTGAGATATGCTAAGATTAGAACAAAAATATTTTTAAAAAGACCTGGAGATTGATGGAAAAAAGGGAAGAAGAATCCCTAAAATATATTCATGTGAATGACGTGAAATGTAGATCAGCTGAGAAGAGAGGAAGAAAAAAAAAAAAGAACTGGCAATGAGGTAAGAGGAAACATGAAGGGGAGGGGGCTAAAAACAAAGGAAGGAAGTTACATACCATTAAGACGCTAGTGAGATAGACATAGACACACACATATACAAATACAGATTGAAAGGTGAGAAAGCTCATTAAACCCAAAAAATTATGTTAAAGACCTGAATGCAGAAATTAATTAAGAAATTTAAGATTTTGGGATACCTGGTTCTGAACACGTCTTTCAACACAATGCCAAAAGACAACAAAAATCAGCCAAGAATAACACAAATACTAATACAAATTTTAAAATAATGTCAAAATATAATGTATCATATAGTGAAACAATTAAATATACAGTAGATCTAATTTTGCAGATTGATACCAAGGAACTACTGACATACATTACCACCATTATTGGAGAAAGGTAGATCATGACTCCTAGCTAATGGGAATGATTCTTAAACTGGGGGGAACCATTCTCAAGGAATAATGGGGGCATATTCTATGGTAACGGACAATTAGTAATTGCATATTTGTGAGTTAAGAATCCAGTTTGGGACTGCTGCTGCAGATACTTGCATAAAACAACAATCTAGCTTTTGGGGAGGGAGGGGAGTAATGACATTATTTAAGACTGAAAAAAGAGGTAATTGGATCCAACAGATCCAACAGAATCATGATTTAAATTGATGATCATCACTACATAAAAAAATGGATACCACACAACTTTATCAAAAAGTTCCTTACTTTTTTCTCAATGTACCACAGCACAACTACCAAAAACTATGAAAAAAATAATAGTGCCATACATAAAAAACTTATCAGAAGCAACTAACAAACTATTACAACCATTGTATCTTTGTAGCACACAAACCAACTAAATCCCTCCAAAGTATCTTGAATACACAAAAACGCCTAGTAGCCCTAATGAAGAAAAAACAGGAATCATGTATAACATGTATATATGTATAACAGGAGTCAGGTATAACAATTGTAACAGCCGCTACACAAGACAAATAGGCAGAAGACTAGCAGAGTATATCCACAAGCACTAATCAGCGGTCAGGATAAACAATGAAAAACATCTTAATTTCACAACATGTGGACAGTCGTAATCATAGTTTCAACTGGGAAACCATGAGAATCTTAAACCAAGCTAAATTCAAAAATGCTAGGGAATTTCTGGAAGCTTGGCACTTAGACAAATCAGCACTCAACTGGCATATAGAACTAAACAACATGTTCACACCATTCAAAAGAAACAATACGAAAGCTAAAAGGGAAAGAAAAAGGCCAGAACATCTCCTCACCTGCAATCAAAATCCAGATAATCAGGGATTAATACCAAGATTAACACCAAACAATCAAACAGTAAACAATGCCCTAATTAAGGAACTACCAAGGAGAAAACAACTGCGCACCAACACACACACAAATCAAGCTACTCAGAGGTGGATTCTACTTATCTTTACGGGACCTCACACATGCACATGAGCAGATCACCAATGATGACATCGTACCAGGTGGACGGAGCCTCCCACCGGTTTTACTACTGGTTCTATAGAACCGGACAGAACCGGGAGCAACCCACCACTGAAGTTACTGTATATAAACAGAGAGCAAACTCGCTTTTTTCTAGCACTGAAGATGTTACTAGTCTGGAAAACAAATATCTGCAGGCAAGCAATCAGATTCAGAAAGCATCAAAGACTCCACAGGAGGAGACTTGCTTCCAGCAAGACTAGCACCTATGTTTTTGTGGCTACTGCAGTATGTTCTACAATATACTCATGCTGTATTTCTACCCCTTCTCTTGGACAAGGAAAACAAGCTATCCTGCTACTTTGCTATCAGGAAGCTTTGGTGCTGCATTTTCAAATGCCTCTTCCTTCACCAATAATGTACCTAGCCAACAAAACTTCTCAAATGGAATGATCTAGCTGGCTGTGCACTCGAAACATGAGAACAACTAAGAGAACAGTTGGATGACTGAGAATCTCTACAGACTTTTAGCTTCCTCTGCAAGAATATAAATCCTTCCATTCCCCACTATCCTATCAGAGCTGAAGAAGCTTCTTGGATGAGAAGCGAAACATCTTCAAAAGACAAAACAAGGATGTCCAGTTGTCTCCTGAAAAAGCACCTTTGGGACAACCATGACCTGGATGACTGAGAATCTCTACAGACTTACAAACTAAGAGAACATTTCTAAATAAACGGAGCTGGGGAACCTAGCAAAGCCAAGCCTGTATCTTTTATCACCATCCAAATAGCAGGCTACTTTACACATTCTTTCAATCATTCTTAATTTATACATTGGCTTATAATGCCACCATCTCATAATTGGCAGAAATTGTTTAAAAAGAAAAACTGTGCAAGAGTAGCAATAATGTGCAATTCTTCACAGCAGTTCTTGCTGAAAAATAATACATTTGAGTGCCTTTTTAAAAAGGACACTGTCTCTCCAATTATGCTTCTATATGTATTTTTATGGTTTCTTATTTTTTTAAATTTGCACTTTCGGCTTGGCTGCTGGTTTTCCCTTCAAAGAAAAAGGAAAAGAATAAAATAAAAATGTACATTTTTCCAGCTTGCAAACTCAAATATTACACAATATCTTGAGTTATTGCATAATGAAGTAATAGTCAGAAATATTTACCCAATACAGAAAGACAACCATTTGTCATATTTGTTGGTATAAATGAAATGCAGTCTGATACCTTACCCAATACTGTGTGCCAACATGCCCTAATGGCTGAGACCTATAAGGTCTCCTCAAATTTGTCACTCATTTGTGATCAATAATTGTGCAGTGTAGTCTTATTTATCTTTTCCTCCTTATGAGAGTCTGTTTTATTTTCTGTAAAAGAAAAAGGACATATTAATTTTAGCAGTAGAAGCAACATCATTTGAACCCTGTATAAAATGTGTGAAGGGATAGGGACATTGTACAGGAAAAGTTCCTACATAGAAGCTTCTTGAAATCTCATAGGAGTTGTAACCTTTTAAGAACAGGCCGCGTTCCTGATTTTTTCCATTTGTTTTTATTTTTACAATTAGTTTTAAGAACCAAATTCCTCCTGCCATCAACTTTATACTATGAAACTATGTGCAGTTTTTAAACTGTAAATAACAGACATGAATATAGAGATTATAGTTATAAAGATAAAACATAAGGTGGTTTATTTTTTCATCCAATATTCTTATTCTGACAAACATAATTGCATTGGCACTAGTTTCTCTCTTGGGTGCATGTATGTAAACTTCACCAGGATTACAACAATGAAGAAAAGGACTGAAAAAAATACATAATTTGCCACTGCATGTGACAATAAATTGTTATCATTTCCCTAATACTTAAAATGTCCTTTTAAATATGTAACTAAAAGTACAATTTACAATGATTGGAATATGTATTGGGAATATACTGAACATAAACTAGACAGAATAGGAAAAAGGGAAATGATTCTATAATGTATATTTGCCTTCATGAACTACAGTATTACCCTGTTTCCCCCCAAATAAGACATACTCTGATAATAAGCCCAATCGGGCTTTTGAGTGCATGACAATAAGACCAAATGCTTATTTCAGAGTTCAAAAAAATATAAGACAGGGTCTTATTTTCGGAGAAACACAGTAGCTATCAGGGCTGCGCAATGCTTCAGGACCAGTTTCAGACAGATGTTTTGGATTGTGCAGGACCACTACTGCAGTAGTTTTCTGTAATCTTTTTAAAGCAGCCATCTTTTTCCAAGAAAAAACACAGCTGCTTTAAGGAGCTGCAGGTAGATGACGACTTTGCATCTTCACACACTCCAGAGCACAATTTGTATTTTCTAGGTATTACATTAGTGTATAATATAGACGTCATATATATTTATGAAATACATATGGTATTCATATTATATGCTAATGTAATTTAATGATAAAGAAATTACTATTATAATGAATATAATATAGAGTTAATCTGTAGCAAGTTTCACAGATCACACTCAACCAAAATAAACTATATTATGACTTACTCCGGCTTGTATTACTGAACAGTTAGAGGCACATCAGTAGTAATCATAAAATAATACAAAAACAGCCACTCTTGCTGGTATTGCTGAATTTCTCGTTGTCACTCACTAAATTAGTTCCTCTATTCATCCACTCTATTAACTCAGGATCAGCAAATGTGTGAAGGTGTGGCCAAGAAATGTGGCTAAAACTGAAACCTAATCTGCCACAAATTTTTCTGCAATCAGATTTGTCTAATACTCTAAAATGGGATTCTCCAGAACAAAACAGGAACATGTTTACATCCCTTGTAAAAATCTGCTTAAAATTGTATTAGCGCTCAACAAGCAGATCATCAAAAGGATAAAGACAACAATACTTTTCAGAATAGCTGAAAATTAGAAACTGTATTGAAGGATAAGTGGTGGAGAAGACCAAAACCCACATAACCCCCATAACCTCCCCCAAAAGACCCAAAACAGCTTGCCCTTATTGCGGGCAGATCTTATCACATCAACCAGATTGACTTTTTAAAATTATGTCACCAGTGATTGGACAAAGGTGGTGCTATAGATTTGGATTTTAGCAAAGCATTTGATACATTTCCACATCATGAGTTCATCGTACAGGCTAGGGCCGTGATGGCGAACCTATGGCAGGTGTGGCACGCGGAGCCATATCAGTGGGCATGCAAGTATTGCTCTAGTTCAGCTCCAGCGCACAGGCCAGCTGATTTTCGGGGCTTCCGCGCCCACAAGATGTCAGGACACACAGGCTGTTTCCAGCCTCTGAAGGACCTCCCGGGGCGGGAGGCTGTTTTCACACTCCCAGGCTCCAAGAAAGCCTCTGGAGCCTGGGGAGGGTAAAAAATGGGCCTTCCGGTCCCACCATGCCATCACGTGCCAAAAGTGGGGGCCGCGCAGGGGGGTTCACGTGCACATACTCAGGGGGATCATTGAATTGTGGGTGTGGGCACGCATGCACGTGATCCCCCACGCTCCCCACACTTCTGGCATGTGACGGCAAAAAGGTTAGCCGTCACTGGGCTAGGGTTAACCACTGGGTGGTTCAGTAGATAGGAAGTTGGATCATGGATAGATCTCAGTGATTTTTAATGGGGCACTGTCTGAGCAAAGACCAGTCACAAGAAGTGTACCACTAGGCTCAGTCCTAGGTCCTTTTCTACTTAATGTATTTGTAAGTGATATAACAGAAGGATTGCTAGGTAAGGTTTTTGCTGATGACACAAAGTTCTGTAATAATAAAGGTGTGTGATATTCCTGGAGATATTCATAACATGGAAAATGATTTAGCATTGCTGGAAAATGGTCAAAAATAGGGAAACTGCAATTCAGAGTTTCTAAGTATAAGATCATACACTTGGTAAAAAAAAAATCCTCTGGCAGGGCACAGTATTGGTGGTACAGCAGAACAACAGAACAACAGAAGAAAAGGATTTAGGTGTGCTCATAGCAGATGGCTGCAAAAAGAGCAAACAGTGTGGCCAGGCATCTGCATAAGGCAAACAAAATTATGGGATGGATCACTAGAGGGATCACCAGCAGGAAAAAGGAAGTCCTAATCCTGCTATATAGGGCTTTAATGAGACCCTATTTGAATACTGTGTCCTGTTCTGGGGACCTCACTTAAAAAAAGATATTGAGAAAGTCCAGAGATGGGCAACAAAAATGGTGCAAGATATGAGAGAAAAAACATATAAGGAGAGATTGGAGGAACTGAATATGTAGAACCTGGAGGAGGAAACGGAAAGGGTTATTTAAAATAAAATTAATAAAATATAATACGCTCATCTCCAGCTTCTACTGTCTTTCCATCTTAAAAAGGTAAAGATAACGGTTTCCCTTGTCTTCTTGTGTCCGATTCTAGGATGCGGTACTCATCTCATTATCATTATCCAAAGACATTTCTGCGGTCATGTAGCCAGCATGACTATACATCAAGGTGCACTCAATACTGTTACCTTCCTACCAAAGTGGTACCTGTTTGTGTACTTGCACTTGCATACTAATACTTTGCCAATTTTATAATACTGCAAAAGGCAAACTTGAGCAATATTTTTAAGCAATCCTTAGGTAATAATGTCTATCTTTGTGTCATACCCTGAACTTTAGATCTTGATTAAGGAAAACTTTTATTTCCTTTATGCTATATATATTACAGAGTTTTATCCTAGAAGTGGAGGACAAAATAAATGACCCAAGCAAACATTGTGTAAAAGCATTGACTGAAATATAGGTGGCCATGGTTTTAGAGCACCTATCTCCAAGATTTCTTATCCTCTTGGTCAACCCTGTAGAACCATGATGGCACATGGAGCCATATTGGTGGGCACACAAACATTACCCTAGTTCAGCTGCAGCACACCTGCGCATGCCGGCCAGCTGATTTTCGGGCCTTCTGGGCCCACCAGAAGTTGGGAAACAGGCTGTTTCCAGCCTCCAGAGGGCCTCTGGGCGGGCGGAAGGCTGTTTTTGCCCTCCCCAGACTCCAAGAAAGCCTCTGAAGCCTGGGGCGGGCGAAAAATGGGCCTACTGGGCCCACTGTGCCACCATGTGCCAAAAGCGGGGAGAGCGCGGGGGGGTCACGCGTGCATGTTCAGGGGGCAGGGTGTGTTGCATTATGGATGTGGGCACGTATGTGCGTGACCCCCCTCACACTCCCCCCGCTTTTGGCACATGATAGCAAAAAGGTTAGCCATCACTGCTATAGAACATTAAAATATACATAAATAAAACATGAAAGCACTGAAAATCTATAGGTACACAACTTGTAGCCAGATTCCAAACATGACTGAAGTTCTTTGATTTCATTTTTCCACTGCAGAATGATTTTTTAGACTCCCTACAATGAGGCCTCTCCTTCTGAAATTGTCTTGATTGATTATGTCATATGATTATGTGTTAATTCTTAGTCATACAAATTTTTTCCAGTCCCCAACTTGATCCCAACAATGCACCCATTGCTACTCAACTTGAGTCTATCCACTTGCTGCTAAACATCTTTTTAATGTATTTCCCAATATTATAGACTTCTCAAGAGAGCTAGGTCTTTATATGTGCCCAAATATGAACAAAGTTATCCTAGTAGTCCCTCTCTCTACACTTAGAGCAAGACAAGGCAATGCTGATGAACTCTTCCTCAAGGTTGAATTATTTCTTTCTTCCTAGAAATAAGTCTAATTATAAAAGTAATCAAAAGTACTTTTACTTTACTTAAGACATAAGGTAAATGATTAATCATAAGGTAAACTTGATTAGTTTTCTAATACTCTTTGGTTTATTCTCTAGGGGAAAAACACAAAACATAACCCTACAACACAAACTATCCTATATTAAAAAAATAAATAATTTTATGATTCTACTTTTCTGCTTTTTTTTAAGGAATTTACATTGATTACATAGGACAATACAACATAAGGATAAGCGATGACATATGCTGCACTGATTGATATTGAATTAGTTATGTAGCTAAAAGCTTACTAGTTAAAGGTTCCCCTCATACATATGTGCTAGTCGTTCCCAACTCTAGGGGGCTATGCTTATCTCCATTTCTAAGCTGAAGAGCCAGCGCTGTCCGAAGACGTCCCCGTGGTCATGTGACTGGCATGACTAAATGCCAAAAGCGCACAAAACGCTGTTACCTTCCCACCAAAGGTGGTCCCTATTTTTCTACTTGCATTTTTATGTGCTTTCAAACTACTAGGTTGGCAGAAGCTGGGACAAGTAACAGGAGCTCACCCCATTACGCGGTATTAGGGATTCGAACTGCTGAATTGCCGACCTTTCGATCAAGAACTCAGCATCTTAGCCACTGAGCCACTGTGTCCTTAAAAGTGCACTACCTATGCTTATAAAAATAATGTAGTTAGAAATCTAAAGGACACTTTGCAAAAGAAACAAAAAAGAAAATACACACATTTATATAAGGGAACAGTATTTGTAAATTATTCACTTAAGAGCAGGGGGAATCAACTTACCAACGAATGATTTTATCTAAGAACAGCTGCTTGAAGTGTGCTGTAGATTCAAATAATTGCCAATATATGGGAACAAAAAATCTATTTTTCATTCAATACTTGCATACAAAATCTTCAGCCATAAAGCACTGATATAATACCAAAATGCTTACTATTGTGATAGGCAGAAAGAAGAAAGGAAGGAAGGAAGGAAGGAAGGAAGGAAGGAAGGAAGGAAGGAAGGAGGGAGGGAGGGAGGGAGGGAGGGAGGGAGGGAAGGAAGGAAGGAAGGAAGGAAGGAAGGAAGGAAGGAAGGAAGGATGTCAACTATATTGTTTTAGATGTTCCAATAACTGGAACATGAGGCAGATATTTGTGTACATAAGCTATTTCATACTAGGCATGAAAGTATTTGTATTTTCAATGTTGATAGGTACATCCATTTCTTTATCCATTATGCTGAGTGTAATTTGAGACTAAATCTATACCAGTGGTGGGTTTCAAAAATTTTTACTACTGGTTCTGTGGGTGTGGCTTAATGGGCATGGCTTGGTGAGTGAGGCAGGGAAAGATACTGTAAGATCTCCATTCTCACCCCACTCCAGGGGAAGGATACTGCAAAAGCCCCACTCCCTCCCCAATCCAGGGGAAGATTATTGCAAAATCCCCATTTCCTCCCAATCAGCTGGGACTCAGGAGCCAGAGAATAGATGGGGGCGGGGCCAGTCAGAATTTTTACTACCTGTTCTCCAAACTACTCAAAATTTCCACTATCGGTTCCCCAGAACTGGTCAGAACCTGCTGAAACCCACCTCTGATCTATACCTATATTTAGTCCATAATTTTTATGTTAGGAATTACTTTAAATTTCATACTTCATATCTTAAACCTCTGGTAAACCTCTAGTTTTTTAGATTTCCTTTGTTCCCTATAATTGATCTCATAGAGTTCCAGAGAATATGAAAGCTTTCCATTTTTATTTCTTTCTGAATGTCCAATTGCATTTAAAAACACAAACAGGAAGCCGACATACTACAAAGGAAATAATTAGCCTCTAGCATTTTATTTATGTGCCACAAAGTATTTGGACCTCACAAAAGTGCCAGTGGGATGATATAAATTATCCTGGAGGGCTAGTTGGATTTCCAATAAATTGGATTTGTGACTGACTATGCTCAGACTGGTAGCCATTTTGTTAATAGGCAAGTATTCCATGGTGGCCATTTATATAACACAACCAGTTATAATTCCAAATATGTCCCAGACCCCAAAGTTTGTCTTTCCTTGCCAGAGACTGCCCAAATAAAATTTTTCCTCACCAAAATTACCTCAGAGCATTGCGATATAATATGAAAACTGCTAAAAATAAAATAATTAATAAGACCTGAATCAGTCAAAGAAATTAACACTGGATAACTTCCCACAGTACTTTAGTGGCCTTTAAAGACGAATACTCTATAGCTATATAGATCTAGAGACAGAAATAGATATGTATGTAGATATAGACATAAGTATGTCTGTTTTAGAATATAGCTACAAATTTACTAAATGGAAGCAATTGTTCCCCCCCCACCCCCACCCCCCCGCAAAATGCTACTTATTACTCTTAGAACTTGCCTAAGTGGGGATAAAATAAAAAACAAAGTAACCAAACAAAGTTATGGAAATTAAAATACATATAGACCTTACAGTGTGAAAATAATAATAAAAAATAAGGGAAACACAGCATCAATAAATTTTACCTAAAGCTTGTATTAGCAAAGTGTATAAAATAGACTACGAGGTTAACTTTCCCTGGTTTCTATCCCATTCAAAATGTAAGAGCTTCCCATAAGCCTTTACATATTCTTAAGACCTACATACCCAAAGAATTGGGATTCCTCCATTTTGCCAACGCCATGGATCATATCTGTACGCTTCCTTCCATGCAAAAGACCTTGGCAGGTTGGATAAATGTGGCCCTATTTATGAAACTGAATGTCTGTCACGTGGACTTTTTGAATCAGACAATACATTTTATTTGTTTAGGCTTTCAAAATAGTTAATTATCTAACTATTATCTGATAACTTTGACATGGACCAGAATAAACTATCTGTAAAAACTGTTTGGAAAGCAGTGTATAAATCTTTTTAAGATTTGATATATATGAGAAAAAAATAGACAAAAATTGCAAATGAAATCATGCTCACTTTTGATTTTGTGAAAATAAATCTTGTAGAAACACTGGGAAAGTTATTATTTATTTCATTATTGTTTCAGTTCAGGTTTTAAAAGCAGATTTTTTTAAAAAAAAAGTAGAGAAATGTATGAGGTGCTTAGTGTTGTCTCACATTGTGAAATGAGTGACAAATGATAAATAAATAAATAAAAATAATTAAGAAAATTTATGGAGATTCTCAGTCATCCAGGTCATGGTTGTCCCAAAGGTGCTTTTTCAACAGCCAACTAGACTTTCTGGGTTTTCTTTGAAGATGTTTCGCTTCTCATCCAAGAAGCTTCTTCAGCTTGAAGAAGTTTCTTGGATGACCAACAAAACATTTTCAAAGATAAACCAGAAAGTCCAGTTGCATCTTGAAAAAGCACCTTTGGGACAATTAAGAAAGTTGTACATTGTTCAGTAGAGGCCACATCTTCACACAATCACAGTGAAAAGAAATACAGTGATGTCAATACCTAAGTGCAACTATTTTAACTAAACAAGCAGCAGAGAATTTCAGGGGCTGAATTTGAGAAAGAATTATTGCTTCTTGAATTAGTACCTTAACTATCAAAACGCACAAGAAAAGGCAGACAACCAAGCCTTAAAAAGCTAGGAGAGAAGGCCCATCCCTTAACACTTGCCCAAATGACACTGCTTTGAAACTGAAACTGACCATAACAACTTGGGGAAGAGAGAGAGGGGGGAATCTGCATGCAGATTTATTGCTTTTGGAACTGTAAGGTAAAAACATTCCCTTTCTCTAGCATACATATTGTTTACAGCTCAACAGGGAAACAGACAACAACAAAAAGTAAAAGCCAGCTAAACTAACAAGCCCTGCAATCTTCAGCCAATCTAAGATTTAAAAAGTTCATCAGCCCAAGAACTTATTTTGAACAAGGGCTGTATAGCAACCTATTTTCAATGCAAAAACAAAATAGTAGTTTTGAGCTTATCCAATTTAGCTCTGATAGATGGGGTTGCCTCTACGGACCGGCTAAGACGATACATGACAGCCCAGCCCATTTGGGCCATCAAATCCAGCATTATGCCCATGGTACGTTTTAAAAAACCCCATGGAAATTTGTCACTGCCTGCAGTTGGGGCCGAATAGCTTTTTCCTTCTCTCTTCAGAAAGGGGGCGCTGAGCGTGCGTTTGTAGGCGGAACACTGAAGGCACCTTGCCCCCAAATCGCCCTAGGCTAGCGTCACTTCTTTAGAAAGTGATTCGTCGATTTGATAAACAACATTTTTCCTGTAGCGCTGGTGTCTTGTTAGACCTTTACATGTAGAGTCGGAGATATAGAGCTGCTTTGTGAAAACTGCACCCCGTTAATTCTCTCGTCTCAAATAACTTCCATAAGAAAACAGGGCAACCTTATCTCGTCCATAACACACGCAAGGGGTTCAACCCCTGCACGTGTCACTCAGTGGCAAGTATTTACCACCATTTGCGTATACACATAGGGAGCCAATCACGTTAAGATTACAGCCATACGTATCTTAGTGACACACACATACAAGGAAACACGGGTTAGCCGCGCGCCCGCGCGCGCGGGTTAACTGTTCCCAGGTAAACATAAAGCGCTTTGCACGTGCCTAAGCTAAAATATTACTATAGGGCTAAACGGCCTTTTCGGGTTCGGCTCATAAAGGGGCATGCACATCTTTTAATTTATTGGGGGGAGGGAATGAAATATACACCCGTCTCCTTCGCAGGATATTTGGTTTCCACTACATGCAAGCGGCATGGTGTCCCGGCCGCGGCGCGGGTATGTTTTTCGTCGCCCTTTTCACTTCCTGCACCCACAACTCCGGTCTCTTACCTGGGCCGGCACGGCCCAGCCCGGTTCCGCAGTCAGGGTCCTCCTTTCTTTCCGGGCCTCGCTCCGTCCCACAGCCCTGCCCCCGTCACAGCCTTGGTTCCAGCCACAGCCCTTCCTGCCTCCGCGACCCGCCTCCCTCCCTCTCTCTCCCACGACCAGACCCGCCTCCGTTGCCGCCCGAAAGCGGGGGCCGGTATGATTAGCCGAAGCTCCCCTAGTCACAGCCTCTGCTGTGCTTCATACAGATAGAGAAGTGGTGGGAGTCTCTAGGCTGCTGCAAGTAACCGCCCGCCGCCCGCTTTTCCTTCTTTAGGGAGCGCTGCGTGTGCCAACCTCACCCCGACCGAGAGGCACAACTTCCCCATCAACCCCTCTCCAAAGCGCGCCAGCCCAACTCGCACACTGTACCTTCGGCCCACAAACAGTGCATCGACCGCGCACACATGCACTTCCCCGTCCGGAATCGTACACTCTCACATTCACTTTTGTAGCAGAGAGGGCCCCACCTCCAACCCAATGAATGTACTTTCAGCCTCTGGAGTCTGACTACAGCCCGCGATGTTGTCACAAATTCTTTGCTCTTCGGAATTGGCGTAGTACCGTACTTAGCCCGGTGGGCTTTTTGAAGTGCTTGGTGGTGCATTCGAGCCCTTCATTAGTTTTAAGTTGTTTTGTTTCGTTTCTAGTTCGGAGCTCAGCCTGTTTACTTCGATCGAATTTAGAAAATGGGCCACTTCAATAAACAAATCAGCATTACACAGCACTATATCACCCCAGTCTTACAGTCTTCGCACTTTTTAATTTTTTTTTCTTTGTGCTGCTGCTTTGTGGAGTAGTCTTTCTCATCCAACACACACAGCTTTCATGGGGTATGTACGGTGGGGGCAGAAACATGGCCTCATTTTGGTCTCTGGTTTGCTCAACAGACAATTAGCATTATCATTGCTAAACACAACCCAGTTTTCTGAGTTCACATGCTGTAACCTACTGAGCAGGTATACTGAATCTCATGGTATAAGGCTGTGTTCTCACCACCATATATTAAGACACACACACACGCAACACACCAGAACAAAGACCTATTTTTTTTAATCTCTATTTTTCTCCTATATCTTTCCCTTGAAAGACCTTCCCAAAACTAATTGGTTCATGGAAAACTTCGGCACAAAAACCTTGCCATGCATAGACAGTCTGTATCTTATAGTGAAACAAGTAATGACATGAGCATGTCTTTTGTTTGCAAAAGTGCTTCTAGGCAAATAATTCCTAACAGATTTGGGACACTATTCAGTCTTCTTTCCTAACAGTTTTCCATTGTGTTTGCAATATTGTTTGTATTAAAGAACAATAATGTCTTGAAAATATGAGCAAACTAAAGAGGAAGATTTGTGCCTCTAGCTACATTAGAATCCTTTGGGTTTTATTGGAATAAAAATCTTGTGAGAAATAACATTGGTCTCCCCTGTAGCAAATTTGTAAGTCTCTGAAGCCTAAGGCAGAGTTTTTGAAGTTATTCAGTAATAACAGTAATAATATTAGTAAAACGTACAGTGCTAGTAAACAGAAACGTGTGACAAGTTTTGTTTTATATTTCAACCCTAACTCAGCCATTTTCTATCTTTTCATGTGATGTCCTTATATAAACCCACAAAGCAATTACAATGTAGAACATCATTGATCAAACAGTTTATGAATTTATGAAACAGTTCTAATAAGGTAAAGTAGCCAATAACTAGAGAGGAGCAAGCTTATAAATGCAGATTCTGGGAACATGAATCTGAAGTAGCTTCGAGAAATAGATAATCTGCTTGGAAATCTGTGTTTCCAAATCTCCAGGTTCTTAGATTTCCAGTGAGCTAAAATAGAAGAATCTTGGAATTAAAATGAAGTTTTAATTAATTAATTAAAATTAATAAAGTTCACATATTGATGTGAATTAGGGAGGTGATGTAATGGTATGTGGGAATGACCTTCGGAGACAAATGGAAAGCTGCAAACTAGACAACTGTCAGACAAGCAGTAACAGAGTCTGCAGAAGGAATTTTGACATGCCAAACATCTCAGAAGGGACCCTCCCTAGTTTCTTGGACAGTAAAAGTGAAAGGTGAAGAAATGTACATTTTCAAGATTCTGTTAATGTAGTCTTACAATAAAACTAAAACTAATATTTCTGGTTGTGCTTCTGATATCCATCTTGCAAGTCTGAAAATCTCTTCTGGGCCATTTGCTAAGCTCACATTTCATATGCCGATTCAGCTGCTGATTGACTGACATTGTTTATGTTGTGGCCCTTCCACCTGTCTTCCAAGGTCATCTGCATATACCATGACAGGTATATTTGCCTGAATCACTTGCTATACCTTCTTTTTGTTTTGGACTTAATTCAACAGCGGATCTTCAGCGCTGCGAGATACCCCCCTCTTGCAGATATGGCCCTCCTCACTATCGAGGGCCCTCAATGACGGATTTTGGGACCCAGAGAGGTGGCATGTGAAAACCAGGGGGTTGAGGGGTTTTTTATCGAAATTTTTAGTTAAACTTTTAAGGAGTCCCAGGGAGGGGGAGGGTCAGATTGGAACTCGGGCTGTGGGTATGGGGGATAATCCACAAGGGGGAGGGTCGGGTCTGGCCGTGAAGTGCGGCGTGGGGGGTGGGGGACCCGGGGTCGAGGGGGGGATCAGAGCTCATCCGGATAGTGTTTCGAACATCAATAAAGTGGGTGGGAGGGGCAGATACGGCGGGAGCAGGGGGGCATATCATGTTAGGGGAGTGTGCACTCGCTGTCTACGAGCGGTGGCATGCTCCGGCCCCCAAGGCTCCACTAGTTCCCCAGGTTGCACAGACCCTCAGGGCCCAGGCCTTCAGCTGATGCTATGCAATGCCAGGTCCATAGTAAATAAAGCCTTCCTCATTTGTGATCTTGTTCAGGAGGGGGGAGCGGACATGGCAGGTATTACGAAAACCTGGTTGGGCCAGGAGGGGGGGGTTCCCCTCATTGAAATGTGCCCACCAGGTTTCCACGCATTCCATCAGCCAAGGTCACAGGGGAGGGGAGGGCGGTAGCGGTTATCATTAAAGAAGGTCTGAGACCGAGGGAAGCCACTGTTCCTCAGACGGCCGGCTGTGAATCCCTCCTTGTGAAATGGGGTCACGGGGTTCAGATGGGTTTGCTGATCACGTATCTGGCTCCCTGCCATGTGGCAGCAGCCCTGCCCGAGCAACTCAACGTCATCACTGCGGTGGCGGATGACACCCCTAGACTTATGGTCATGGGGGATTTCAACCTGCCGTCCGTGGGTGAGACGTCTGAGGTGGCTCAGGAGTTCATGGCTTCCATGACAGCTATGGACCTGACCCAGTTAATCCATGGCCCTACCCACATGGGGGGAAACACGCTGGATCTGGTTTTTGTCTCTGGACAGTGGTTGAGTGATCTTGAGATAGGGGATATAGTTACTGTGCCCTTGTCATGGTCAGATCACTCTCTTCTTCGTCTTGACCTTCAAACCACTGCACCCCACTGCAGGGAGGCGGAGCCGGTAAGATGGTTCCGCCCCAGGCGCCTGATGGAACCTGATAGGTTCCAGATGGAGCTTGGGCCATTTCCTGAGGCTCTGGCACACGCCTCGATTGGAGACCTAGTGGCCACCTGGGATAGGGCGGCCGCTGCAGCTCTGGTTCAGGTCGTGCCTTTGCGGCCTCTGACCCGGCGCCGATCTCATTTGGCTCCTTGGTTTACTGAGGAGCTGAGGGAGTTGAAGTGCTGGAAAAGACGCATAGAGAGTAGTTGGAGGGCCAGTCTTTCTGAATCGGACCAGACACTGGTAAGATCTCATATTAGGAATTACCTAGTGGCAATAAAAGCAGCAAAATGTAGTTATTTTGCTGCTCTTATTGCATTATCAGATAACCACCTGGCCGCCCTGTTTAGGGTGACCCGCTCCCTGCTCCACCAGGAAGTGCAGGAGGACTCCTTGGAGGGTAGAGCCGAGGATTTTGTCCAATATCTGTATGACAAAATCACTCAGATTCGGGAAGATCTGGACTCTGATTGGGTAGTCTCAGGGGGAGGGACTGTGGCAGGTCTTGAGAATGTTATCTGGGATGAGTTTGATCCTGTGACTCCTGAGGACGTGGACAGGATTCTGGGCAGACTAAACACAACCACATGTTTGTTGGACCTGTGTCCCTCCTGGTTAGTGCTGGTTCCAGGGGATTATAAATGCTTCATTGGGTGAGGGTGACTTTCCCGCCGCCTTGAAAGAGGCGGTGGTGAGGCCTCTCCTCAAGAAGCCTTCCCTAGACCCGGCAATGTTGGTTAATTATTGTCCAGTCTCCAACCCTCGCTTTGTGGCAAAGATTGTTGAGAGCATGGTTGCGCAACAGTTCCCCCAGCACCTGGATGAAACAACGTATCTGGATCTGTTCCAGTCGGATTTCAGGCCTGGGTACAGCACGGAAACGGCATTGGTCGCGTTGGTAGATGATCTCTGGAGGGCTCAGGACAGGGGTTGCTCCTCTGTCCTGGTCCTATTAGATCTCTCAGCAGCTTTTGATACCATCGACCATAGTATCATGCTGCACTGGTTGGAAGAGTTAGGGGTGGGAGGCACTGGGTTGCGGTGGTTCTCCTCCTTTCTCTCTGACCGGTTGCAGTCTGTGTTGGCAGGGGGGCAGAGGTCGACCCTGAGGTCCCTCATATATGGGGTGCCGCAAGGATTGGTCCTCTTGCCCCTCTTGTTCAACATTTATGTAAAGCTGCTGGGCGAGATCATCTGTGGTTTCGGGGTGAACTGATGACACTCAGCTGTACATCTCCACCCCGGACCACCCCAACGATGCCCTTGAAGTGATGTCCCGGTGCCTGGAGGCCGTGCGGATCTAGATGGGGAGGAATAGGCTCAGGCTCAACCCATCCAAGACTGAGTGGCTGTGGTTTCCGACGTCCCGATATAGTCAGTTGGCGCCATCACTGACTATTGGGGGCGAATCATTGCCCCCCACGGAGAGGGCTCGCAACTTGGGCGTCCTCCTGGATTCCCGGCTGTCTTTAGACGAGCATTTGATAGCCGTGACTGGGAGGATTTTTCATCAGGTTTGTCTGATTCGCCAGTTGCATCCCTTTCTGGATCGGGACTCCTTATGCACGGTCACTCATGCCCTCGTCACTTCCCGCCTGGACTATTGCAACGCTTTCTACATGGGGCTCCCCTTGAGGAGCACCCGGAGGCTCCAACTGGCGCAGAGTGTGGCCACGTGTGTGGTAATGGGAGCGACATGGCGTTCCCATGTAACATCTCTCCTGCGCGAGCTGCACTGGCTCCTGGTGGTCTTCCGGGTGCGCTTCAAGGTTTTGTTACCACCTTTAGAGGGCTCCATGGCTTAGGACCTGGTTATCTACGGGACCGCCTACTACCACCAATAGCCTCCCACAGGCTGGTACGCTCTCATAGAGAGGGGCTCCTCCGGGTGCCGTCGGCCAAACAATATCGACTGGTGGCCCCTAGGGGGAGGGCCTTCTCTGTGGGGGCACCTACTATCTGGAATGAGCTCCCCCCAGAGATACGGAGGATCCCAGATCTGCGCACCTTCCGCCACGCTCTCAAGACCTTTTTATTCCACCAGGCGGGCCTGGCCTAATCTTTTCCCTTTTTCTTTTTAATATGAAAATTTTAATCTGTTTTTAAATAATTGGGGTGTTTTAAATCTGTCTGGGCCAAATTGTTTATTCTGTTTTTAAATTTTGTATTTATGTATTTTATCGTTTGGCTGTTCACCACCCTGAGTCCTTTGGGAGTAGGGCGGTATATAAATCAAATAAAGATAAAGACGAAGATCTTTTTTCTCTTGTCACTTTGGAAACGGATGTGGCCTATTTCTGTCAAGATCATCTTCCTTACTCTACAGCACTCCATAAGCAGGGGCTTCAGGGTCAATCACTCTGCTTCTGAACCCAGAGAAAGGAGGGGAATCACCTCAACACCATGTGTCCCATTTCTAATTACAATATTTGGGCCAGAAAGATATAATGGATGATACTAAAACCACTTAGAACAAGATTTTATTGCTTCTCCCAGTAGCTTCTTTTTTTATTAATTTTTTTTCTTCCTCTTGTTATTTCAGCTTTTGGTCTCTGATTACTTTCAATTGGTCAATCATCCTTATGTTAAGAGGCTGATAAAAATAAACTCATATAGTTCCAGCTACTTTAACTCTACACAGTGTGTACTGAGGTGAAAGTAGAGCGTTTCCTAAAGCTTATGTTAAATAATACGGCTAAGTGACAGCAGTTTTTCTCTTCACTGCATCATGGCAAACAATATGGTTTAGACCAAGGGTGGGCAAATGTGGCTTTTTTACAACCTGTGGACTTCAACTCGCAGAATTCCTGAGATAGCCAGCTTGGCTATCTCAGGAATTCTGGGAGTTGAAGTCCACAGGTTGTAAAAAAAGCCACATTTGCCCACCCCTGGTTTAGATTGAGCTCTTTACCAGTTAATGTCAGTTGCTGATGTCGGATGTTCGTCTCAATATACCTCACAAATGAGTGGAAGTAATTTAGCAGTATTTAGACTGATATGGTGCAAAAGTAGAAGCTGCATTATGATATGAGAGAAAGCATAACCTGGGCTTACAGACTGGTACAACCAGTTTCATAGCCTTTACCTGTCCAGCTAACCTCATATGAGGTTAACTATCAGAATGACTGTTCCTGTTTCTATTACAAAGGAACCAAGGGAAGCTTTTATCCTGATCCCATACAAAGTTCTTGTTTGGAGTGCTTTTTGTTTTTATTAGCATGTTTTCTCCTGCACTCTTCTTTTTCTCAAAATATATTTACTTATATTTATTGTTCAATAAAAAGGCCTCAACAGCATAATATATAGGTAGTCCTCACTTACTGATCATTTTCCAGTGACCATTAGGAATTTTGACAATGTTGAAAAGGGTGGTTTACAGCCATTCCTTGAAGTTGTGGCCATCATAGCTTGCCTGCAGTCCTGTAATCACAAGTTGGGCATTTTGCAACAGTGCACAATTATGAGAGTTGCCATGTCCCATGGTCATGTGCATTATTTACAATCTTCACTGTCGGCTTCCAGGTAGGAAAGTCAATGGGAAAGCCAACAGGAAGTTGCAAGTTGCGATCACTCAACATTGGATTTAATGACTGGAGGTGATTAGTATTAGTGAGAACAATGATGATTCATAAAACATGTTAAAATAACTCTGTAGAGTTAAAGTTTTTTCACAAAACTATCATGGCTGTTTCAAAAGTTGTCTCCATATACATGTCCTTGCAAAGCTTTGTGCTTCACTGGTAGTCCAACAGGAATGTTTTTTGTGCACACACAAATGTATAGACAACTGGAGAAAAATTTCTTATCTTCAAAAGGATGTCACTGTTTTAATAGAAAAAAAGTGTTTCTTTGAATGCTTGTTGTAAAGCAACTCTTTTGAATGTTTAGCATGGCCCTCTTAGATATTATTCATTATAAGTAGTGGTATAATTATTTTCATCTCCAAGATAAAAAAAAAATAAAAAGGCTGTTACACTCTGGTACCACTGTTACATTATATAAAGATTGGCCTATAGTTTTGGCTCAATCCCTGAAACATGGAGAGAAAAGCTCATTTTGGATGTTAGTTTGAAAAGAAATGGAAATGCAGGGAACCTCGATTTGTGTAATCTTGTCAATTTAAGTAACATCTATGTTTAATACATTAAAACAATGCTGGCAAATCAAATCACTTTAATGGTATGTATGAGATGTGATAATAAATTATTTTCCTTTCTATGAAGATCTCTAATCTAAATGAATAAGAAAAAAGCCAAAGTTTTTATTTTCCATCTGTGATATGAATCGCACTTTAACCATCACGCTAACAATTTTAACAGTTATTAGGTAACCCATGTGCTCTTTTCCTTTTCCTAGTTATGAATGCAGAGCAACAAGGATATACTGGTTTTACTACTTTTTCATTATATGTAACAGTAACAGAGTTGGAAGGGACCTTGGAGGTCATTTAGTCCAACCCCCTGCTCATGCAGGAGACCTGTACTAGGGATTTGAACCGCGGAACTGCTGACCTTTCTGATTGGCAAGCTCAGTGTCTTAGCCACTGAACCACCTAGTGAGGCTAATATGTTATCCCACATTGTTTACATGATCTGTGATAAACTAATACACCTTGCTTTTATTTGTTAGTTGGTGTGTCATATTTCTAAACATCTCCCGCCCCCATCTCCCTCATTGGGCCTCATTAATTATCCTTAATTCAACAGGGTCATGATTAAAGTTGAAGTTTAACGCATCTAAGAGACACCAGGTAGGGAAGGTTGAGATTCTGCCATCTTTCTTTCTCTCTTTAAAATATGTTTCTGGGTAGGATCCCTTCCTCCAGAGTCAGAGAATGTAGTATAATAATAACTTTGCAATAAAAAAAGTTATGTGGTAAGATGACTTATATCATTCCCTCTTCAACTTACAAGAACAAGGAGTCCTTCCAAGAAAGAAAGTGCGCACCCATACAAGCGACTAACAGATAAATCATCTGCAGATCTCTTCACTGTAAGACTCGCCAAAACTAACTGTTCACTAGTATGCAAATTAAATTAGTAATATGATGAAAAACTAGTCCAGCGATAAACAGTATAATAATTAGAAATGGAAACTAAATCTTAATGCTTTCTAAATGCAGTTGATACTGGATTATGAAAATCACACATAGCGTGTCTCCGTGACATTAGTCGTCTACTTTACCTCTCTGTGATAATAACAATAACTGCAGGATTTAATCTCAGCCAAGGTTTCTGAGGTGTCATTTTCCCATATGTACAGCAGAGAAAAAAAATACGTCACTCTGGAAATGTCTCTCAATATTTGCAGGATTTGTTTTTTAGTTATATTGACAACATTTGTATTGCTAACTATTTCAAAACTTGTGGCAATTAGTCATTTAAGTCAATTAAAACAATTTTTTTTAAAAACAACATCCAAATGCATAAGCACTATTGTGCTATCACTTCATTCTGGCACCTACATTTTTAAAGCTATGTAAGTCTGTCTTATCTGCTCTACTAAAAGTCATTGGGATGGGTTCCATTTTCTAACCATCTGGTATTATAGGCAGCGCCCATCATCTATATTGGGAAAGCAAAGGAAAGATTTTACACCCGGACTCAAATGACTCAGCAGATACTGTACATCAAGAGTTTGGTTCCAATTTTTATTTTAAAAATGTAGAACCAACATGTCTACTTATGAATAACTATGGGAGCCATAATTGGGAGTTTTCACTTATTCAGGCAGTTTCTTATGGGACTTCCGACAAACTGGTTGGTTTGTGTAATATAAGGAAATTAATATTGGTAGTAAGAAGTAAGTTATAAATTAAACTATCCAGATGTCATAGCAGGAAGGAGAAGCAGATACTTTCCCCTCAAATGTGAACAGCTCCCTGCTTTCCACAAAGGCTGATGTTAACTTCCGAAATGTCCAGTTAGTTTAGCAATGCAGCTTGTAAGATTACATAAAGTTAATTAAACAATGTTATACAGTTCAAGTACTTTTTAAATCCTGTAACTCATTTATTTCTCACTGAAAAGCCCTCCACTGTGTTGCTTGATAAACTGAAAAGATATTTGATAAAATGCTTTGATTTTATATTAAAAGGATAAATGTATATAAAATTGTATTTTAATTACCTTTAACAAATGAATAAATTTTTCAAACAACATAATTGTTCACACTCAGACCCCCTCTAAAATGAAACACTTCCTTTTATTTTTTTTCCTAGCTACCAACAAAAGAAGATGGTCAGTTCTCTTTTTTTAAAAAAAACTGTGTGGCACAATCAAAGACAGTAAAAATAATGTTTCAAAAAAGATAGTATGTCCCCAAACCTCTGATATAACTAGCAGAATTGCAAATTAAATTTCTTAAATTATTCAGACGTAGACTGAATTCTCAAATATGCTGTACTCTTCAATAATCAGAGAAGAAAGAGTATATATTTCAGATACAGGCTTATGATCCAAAATGCCAGGACCCAAACCAAGAATGACACGTGGCAGTTCTTCCAAGCGGAGTTCTTTATTGTTTATTCTGGCAGCACATTATTTATATATTTATTCATCCAGCAAATGCATATGCTGCTCAGCTGGTGGTGTGAGATGACTGTTTATAATCACATTAACATGGTCAGAAATCACCATTTTGAGAATACATCGCCACCCTCTTTCTCCATTTTTAGTATCTTGAAACCTTGTAAGGTTTATTGAGAGAATTAGCCCATCCCCATCCCCACTGCCAGTGGCTGGCTGGGAGTTGAAGTCCATGCAATATAAAGTTGCCAAGGTTGAGAAACATTGGTTTAGAAGATTTATATTGTGCTGTAATGAGGTGTCTTGCTTCTCTCCAGCTTTTTTCCTTGGTGAACCAAGAAGACAAGTCAGTTAATTAATTTTAATTTAAAGTAAAATTAAAGTAACTCCACCAAGTCATATGCTTGACTTGGTGGAGTTACTTTAACTGTGCAAGTCTGGGCCTCAAAAAGACTAAATTGATCCAGTAGAGGTTAATTTACTAGGTCAAGTGCCCCCTTTTTGGTATTTCCACAACACTTAAAATACATTCTCACTTAAGCTTGTATGGGAACAGGGCTATGAAATAATTCACTGCTGGAGCAATTCTGGAGCATGCCCTTCCTTTCCTAAGGAATCTTAATGCTTAAAAAATAAACGTACTCAAATCATTTTCAATGATTTGAATATCTGTGGAAATGATTAGCAAATGATAAGTTCTACAGAAATGATAACTTTTTGAAATACCCAGAGAATGCAGAGTTTTCAGAGAAAGCTGTTTCAGAAGCAAAAAACAAAAAAAATTAGGGGCATTTCTACTTCTGAAAAAGAGAATGTATCAAGGGAGTCATCTTCCGGAAAGCAGTTCCCATGAATCTTGTGTGTTCTAACCAGATAGATGCAGGAAGCAACATAGACAGAGGTTGTCAATATTTCAGTGCTTTAGGTGGCCACTTGGGAGTTTCCTGCACTTTCACTTTCCAGTCGTAGATGACAGACTCCCCACAGCCACTTTCAAGAATCTAGCATGCTCTTGTTGGAACTGAAGTTATGTAGTATTTAGCTCTGCCAACCATTCTAATTTATTCAAGACAAATTTACATAAGTATTTGATACTTGGACTATCACATTTTAACTAGTTCATACAGCTACAGTTAATAGAATGAATAGTCATTATGATTCTGGTTTTTTTTAATGGTATTTTTCGTATTCTTATTTATACAAGCTTGTGATCTAATGTTTTCACTAAGTTTGGCAATAATATAACAGAAAGGAAGGCAAAGGAAGTTACGCTCTCATGAACAAGTTCCTCTGAATCCTACACTAGAAAGCAATCATCAATTGATCAACATAAACGTGCACTTGACTCCATTCCATTTAATAGTGTTTAGGAAGCTATTTAGAGCTCATTGAAACAGTCCAACTGTGAGGTGACAAGACCACGAATGACCATCTGAATGGCCTCTAGGTTGGGGAAAGGGTGTAATTGATGCACAAGACAAATAGTTGCATAGACTCTTCTGGCCACAACTGCCACCTGCTTTGCGATCAGTTTCTGCAAGTCCAGGAAGAGCCCCAAGTTGTATACCAAACTTGAATAGGGAAATGCAGTGGTCTTGCACCATCCAAAACCAATGGTGAAAACATCCCAATGCTGGGGGTGTCCAACAGGATTATCAGTATTGAGCCAAATTCTGGTGTTTTTTTTTTGTTTTTTTTTCCAAAAAATTATTGTATTTTTATTGTTAAAGAATAACAGGAAAAAAAAAAGAAAAACAATACAAAAATCAATAGTAAAGAAAGAAAAATAAATTTTTTCCCCCCAACGTGCTATACAAATGGAAAGGAAGTTTTAGGAAATTAAAGTCTTCAATTCTTCCAGAAATCTCTTTGATAAGGTACTGGCGCCGATTCATCCAATCTCCCAAGTGCAAAGTCCACAAATGGTTGCCAAGTGTTCCAAAAACATTCTCTTTATATATACCACTTCTAATTTTAATATCACAAGTCAATTTATCATTTAATGCAAATTTCCATGTTTCATTATACCATTCTTCTAATTTTAAGTCAACATTTAATTTCCAATATCTAGCAATTATAATTCTCCCCATTATAACCAAAATCCTCACCAATTCTCTTTCTCCAGTTGTTAATGTTATTTCATTCAATATTAATAATAATATGGTTTCCGATTTCAATTTGACCCTCTTCTTAATCATTTCAAATATTTCATTTTCTATCCTAGACCAAAAAAGTTCAACCCCATTACATTTACACCACATATGAGCATATGTCCCAAGTTCCACTTTACATCTCCAACACATTTTATCCACTTTATTATCCATTTGAAAAAGTCTTATTGGGGTCAGATACCACTTTCAAATAACTTTATAATTATGTTCTTTAATCCTTATTGATAATTGAAATTTCTAATCAAAATTGGAATATGAACTGGGTTAGCAGAATAATGAGGACATTATCAATAAGGACCAAATTCTGTTTTTCCCTTTCTAGACTCAAACCTCCTCCAGACACTGAGCCAGAATATTGGAAGCTTCACCTATCATCCAAACACTGATGACACCAAATCCCAATAGATGATGATGATGATGATGATGATGATGATGATGATGATTAATTTGATTTATATGCCGCCATTCTCTGAGACTCAGGGCGGCTTACAATGCATTAAGCAATAGCCTTCATACTTTTGTATATACCTGCTTAGTAGGGCTTTCAGCCCTCCCAAGCAGTGTTCTTTTTTATACAAAGTCAGCTTATTGCCCCCACAATCCGGGTCCTCATTTTACCTACCTCGAAAGGATGGAAGGCTGAGTCAACCTTGAGCCTGGTGAGATTTGAACTTGCAATAATTGCAGGCAGCTGGCAACTAAGTGCTACTTTAACAGCACTTAGTCCACTGCGCCACCAGGCTCTTCTCTGAGTGATGATCTCACTCAGTAATTTCATTAAACAGGAAGGGGGAAAGTGTAAAACCTGAGGCACCCCACCAATGAGAATCATGGGTATAGTCTCCCCCTACTGACCTGAAGCAACTACTTGGCAAGAAGATGACAAAGCACATTGCCCCCAACTCCAAAATTGCAACTGGTCTAGAAAGATATCATAACTGACAGTATCAAATATTGTCTGGGATATGCCAAATGAACAGGTCCTATCTCTTTGCAGGATGGGTGGCACTTTTCAACCAGAGCGGGGTCAGAGACTGATTTGCCTGTGATAGTGGACTGATAGTAATGTCTTCCAAATCCAGATCAATTAACCTGACACAAAGCCCAGACCTGATGTGCAATCTCCAGTGTGCACTGAGACCTCCGTTATTCAGGACAGGTCTTTGATTGTCATGAAGGCCATGAACTCCTGAGAACTCCATACTTGACATTCCACCAATGTAGCCCCCAAGAACCAGCTTCATGGATTCCACCACCAACCCAGCAATCTATTCTAGCAGTTTAAGCAGGGATTGTGCTATGTAGCACAGTAGGTAGTATGGCAGAAGCAATCCCAACTGTTCTCGAAGGCTTAGCTTTAGCCAGAGAATCTTACATCTGCTGATCAGAGCCTCTGTAAGAGCTTCAGCTACTTGGGAAAATCAATTATACTCCCTCCAATGGTGATTCAGGTGATGCAAAACCCAAAACCTAAGTGAGCATATTTGCAAGAGGGAAGCAATCCCCTCTAAGCCCACCCAGATCTCACGCAGTTATGCACACCAGATCAGGTCCTTCATCCAGAGAGTATTGGATTAATGTGACCAAGTTGGAAAACAATCTGCTCATTCTCATTGCCTACAAGATTTATGAACAATTTTATAAAGTTTCTGAATAGTCACTATTTTGTGGGTCATGAAGTTATGATTAATAAAGTACAAATAATCAATTGTGGTTTATAAAAGGAGCTGCTAGTCAGGATCTACAGTTCTGATGAAATGTTAAGCAATCATGTATAGAGTGAACAAGCTGCATGTAGTGCAGATAGTTATTCTCAGTCACCATGGCCCATAGCAATTTGTCTTACCATTTTGTGCAAACGTGGCTAGACCCTACCAAAGGTCTCAGTTGCAAATCCTGCTAACTAAATGTCAACAAGAGCACTGCCAAGGTGGACAGTGAACTTTGTTTTGGAGGCTACAGAGGATCAGACTTCCCACTTTGGGAAAAGCAAGGACCCAGGCTTTAATTTATGCCAGGGTTCATACTGAAATGGCAAGGAATTAATTCTGGTTTTGTTATGAAAATGTAAAACATCAACAATTTAAAAGAGCAAAGCTAAACTAGAACCCTACTCTGGAGATTACAGTATGTTTCATGGCAGAATTCAGCCATCAAAGATAAATGTGCAGTTTTCTTAATATTAAACAAGAAAGAAAAGAACATGGCTCCAATTCTTTATTTGAAAGAGACAGTATAGTTTAAAAGACTCCATTTCTCACAGGTGCATGTTTTACAGTTTAATGAAGTCAAATAGTGGAGCAGTAGGATAAAAGTGCCATACTTTCTATTGCTACTTTTATCAAATGGAAGTATAGAGGGCTAAGAACAAGAAATTATTGGATCTCTCTTAAAAGAAACATGAAATGAGAATTGGAATATTGGGGGGAAATGGAAAAGACTTGCCTGGGACTAAAAGAGAGAGAGAAAAAGAAATAATTTTCTTTTCTCTCCATATTGATGAGAGTGTTTAACGTGGATACTGTTCATATAAACCAAAATTTGAACTGAAATCAGTATTACAAATCAATATTACAAACTGTACCCCTCAGTACCTTGGATGCAAAAGTAGAAATATTCTACCGTATATTCTGCATTTTAGCCTTCAAAATTTGATGACTGCTGCATCATTTAATCTTATCTTCTAAAACGAACGCCAGCAGTCACTTAGACCTGTAAATATTGCTCAGAAATAAGCAACCATTATCTAAACCCAGAAATTAAAGGAATATGAATTGTTAAGAACAGTGAAGTTTAGAGTCCTTGCATTGCAGAAAGCAGAAGGCCTGACCTTCCACAGCATCCCTGAAACTCTATCTCACTGTTCCCAAGAGAATGCAGACAGCTAGGCGAGATTTTTGTAACATAGGTTACTACCAAAAAAAACTTCAAAAAAACCTTCTCCTTGATACTACTCACAAGTGGTTCTGGTTGCTTACGCCTGTCATAAACATAATAGTACTTCACAAGCTACAAAGGGCAGATTTATCGTTTCCCTCCCTTTATAGTCTTTACAGTTTTTAAGATGGTGACACATTTCTGTCCCTATTCTTTTTCTCTAGCTCTTGTCTACTTACCTCTGCAGCATTCCTTGAAATCCTGCTAAAATTAAAGAAAGCAAAGCAAAGCAATCTTTAGGTAGCATTGTGAACCTCATCCTATGTCTTACTGAAGATACCATTTCATATGACTAATCATGTTAGTACAGCACTGGGAGCCAAATGTTATATTTCTTTTCCCCACCATTTCCCAGAATGTAGTAAGAGCCAAGAGACACAGGTGTTTTTATGCGCAGGAGTAGAATATGGCAAGAAAATTCTGAAAAGGTCAATTCAGAATGAGTGAGTGGATAGATGAATGAATAATGTAGTATGAGAGTTGACTGAATCCTTTCATTTCATTTCAAGGAGTTATATATATTGCAAGCTTCTTTGTTGTTTGCTAACTGTAATGTTCTGCAGTATAAGCAGAATAAATGGGAAGCTCTAATTACCAGACTCTTGGTACATTCTGTCCCTGTATAGTCACTAGATGGGATCATATCAAAAACACATCCCCTTTCTTTTTAGATTGACAGTTTGTCAGTTTGGTCTGATTCGTTCTCAAAAATCAGGATAAATTTAGCATGGAAGATTCATCAAAAATTCATAAAGAAATTTTCATGAGCTAAAAAAGAATGATGATATGGTGTGAAAATAAATAATTGTAAAGATGTGCCTAATATAACAATAAATTGTCCAGATAGAAGATTTTTCAAATTGTTTTGATGAGGAGTCTATGTCTAGGATATCAAACTCACATCGTGGCGGCATCAAGTTATGTATCGAGACTTTATCCCCTTCACTAAACTGTTGTGGGCGTGGCCAGCACGTGATGCATCCAGCCCGTGGGCCGGGAGTTTGACAGCCCTGGTCTAAGCCATCTTGGAATTTTTCATGATTGCTCTTTCTGAGAATTCAATCAGTTCAAAAATCCTGTTTCAGAATTACCATCTGCATAAGTCACAGGGCAAGCAACAATCCTAATATTTACAAGATTTGGAGATCTGCCATTTTGAAAACATAAGAACATATTAAAGTACATTATTATAATGTAATTCAAGAACTATTCTGCTAGCATATGACAGAACAGAAATTTTATCAGGCCAAGTTCAGTAATATATTGTGGATCAGAAAAAAAACCATCATTAAGGAAACAGCTGAAAACAAGAAAACTATAATAACTTGGTTTATTTATTCACAGGAATTTTGTCAAAGAATCTAAAATTCTTACTTTGATCTTAACAGAGAATCTTAAAAGCGACATAAAGTGTGTTTATATTTTTAATATTACCAAATATATTTCTCAAATCAAATTATTCAGTTAAGGCACATAAAGACATTTTGTAGGGTCCTAAATAGACTTTAAAAATTTCAGTTTATTTTGATGTCATTTAAATGCAATTTAGGTTCCTGTGCTTCTTCTTTTATTCTTCCAAATTTATAATAATTTTGTAGGATCCTAAATAAACTAAAAAAAGATAATTGTACTTTATACAATCACAATCTTTCAAAAGATTTATATATTTTAGAGGAAAGATTATCCTCCTCAGAAAAAGATAACTATTCTAGATCTACCATGTATTATTTTTATGAATTATATCAGGGGTGAAATGCTCCTGGTTCGGACCGGATCACCTGATCTGGTAGCGATGGAGGCGGGTGGTTTGAAGAACCAATAGCAAAAATCCCTGCCCCCCCCATTGCCCAGCTGAGCCGCGCAATCATCAGAGGCTTTTTTTAAATTTTTAAAAGCATTTTTTCTACAACCTCTTTGGCTGAAAAAATGCTTTTAAAAGTTTTTTTTTAAAGCCTCTGATGATTGCGTGGCTCAGCTGGGATCATCAGAGGCTTTTAAAAGCATTTTTTCTACAACCTCTTCAGCCGAAGAGGTTGTATAAAAAATGGTTTTAAAAGTTAAAAAAAAAAAGTTGGCCACGCCCACTCAGTCATATTACCCCCACCACCACCAAGCCATGCCCACAGAACCGGTAGTAACAAATTTTACATTTCACCTCTGAATTATATACTATCTTTCCAAACTGTTGAGAAAACAACAATCCGATTACTCACAGTAAACAATGTAGCCAATACTATTATTTAGTCATCCTATTATCATTTATTTAGCCATAAAAAGGTAAAGATTCCCCTGCACATGTGTGCTAGTCATTTCCAGCTCTAGTGGCTGTGCTTATCCCTGTTTCTAAGCTGAAGAGCCAGCACTGTCTGAAGACATCTCTGTGGTCATGTGGCCAGCATGACTAAACACCAAGGGCGCACGGAGCGGTGTTACCTTCCCAGCAAAGTGGTCCCTATTTTTCTACTTGCATTTTTTATGTGCTTTTGAACTGCTAGGTTGCTAGAAGCTGGGACAAGTAACGGAGCTCACTCCATTATGTGGCACTAGGGATTCAAACCGCTGAACTGCCGACCTTCTGATTGGCAATTTCAGCATCTTAGCCACTGAGCCACAGGTCCCTTTTTATTTAGCCATAGTGACACTAAATTAAGGTGACCAGACGTCCCGCTTTTCGCGGGACAGTCCCGCTTTTGAGCAATTTGTCCCGCGTCCCGCGGCGTTTTAAAAAAGTCCCGATTTTTCATTCTGTCTCCTGAGTCCCCGCTGATGGCTAGAGGGAAAAAAAACTCTTTAAACTCTTGCCGCGGGGCTTCAAAGGGCCGCCCTATGTTGATTAGCTCGGCTTCCCCCTCTCAGCTGATTTGCGCAGGGCCCTGCTCTTCCTAAATTGCTCCAGCAGTTTTTTTTTCTCTTTGTGCAAATCAAGCTCAAAACGAAAATGAAAGTAAAACAGGCTGTTGGCTTTGGTGTTTGCTTGCAACGTTGGAAAATTAGGCAGCAGATTTATTTTCCTTTTCCTCACCAAAAAAGGTAGGTGGAAACAATGGGAAATTATTTAGGGCAAAAGAGGAGAGTTCAAGATTTTAAAACACAAAAGAAAAAAAAGCTCTTTTTAACTAGGGAATTGTAATAATTGAGATACTATTAATTGTATACTGTGTTGAAAGCAGAAATGGTTAAGTTCTGGTTTGGAGGAATATATGGGGGAAATTATTTGGTTTATTATTATTGGTAAATATAATTAATTGATTTGTAAGAAATTGGATTGCATGTGTAGAAAGTTAGCACCCACCCCTCTCCTGGAAGAGTGAAATATTTTAGGAAATATGAAAAAGGCAGAATATTATATTTCCCTGGGAGAAGCAGCTCCCACCTTCCTGCCCCCCACCGTTTGTTAATGGGACAGAGGCAGAAACCCAATCCTTTGTCAAAGGACATTTGCAACACAATAGCAACAGAAACTAACACAATGGGACCCATCTAGACGAGGCTCACCACATGGCGCCTGGGAAGATTGCATCAGCCAGCAAGACCCCCACCCCCTGGGAGTCTGACAACCAATCAGGATACTCTTTCGTGGCCCCAAGAAATGCAGAGCCAGCAAGAGCATAAAAACCCAAAGATTTACTGTATCACCCCTTTTTCTGTTCAGGAACTCAAGCCATGTGATCCTGTCCACCATTAAACCATCTTTCCAAGCAGTCTCCATGTTTCCAGTGTCTGTTTTCCCCACTTGGAGCAGAACCCAGAAGGATGTTTCTTCCAACAATTGGCGACCCAGCGGGACTCCAAGCTAACCTAACCAATGGACCAGGCCCAGGTAAGCCTCCCTTGCTAGCAGCAGACCCATTGAGTCTGTGGGTATGTTTTCATGGACCTTGGCCATTTGGAACTAGGTTTTAAAGGGGTTTTGAGTTTGAGCTCAAAGGCTGCTTGGAAAGAAGGTGAGTACCTCTAAATTTTAATTTTAAAGTATGGAAAAGCATGGGAAATTTGTGTATGCCTGCATGTGTGTGAGTGAAGGCCCTTCTCCCAAGTACAGCTGGATCTTGCTTCCTCTGTGCATTTCCTAGCCGCAGAAAGACTAACAGTCTGGAGAGCATGGGGGTTTTGCCAGAGCACAGGACCTTCTGTTAGGGAAGGAGGAAGTGTGTGTGTGGGATTCCACCTGGAAAACAGTCTGATTTCACCTCTTTGAGTGACCTCTAGCCGCACCTCTGCCTACTGCTAGCTCCACTGAGCCATGACCGGTAGGATAGAGAAAGCAAGGGGGGGTCACCAAAGGTGGAACTTTGTGTTTAAAAGGAATGGAAGCCGAGTGAAAGCCAAGCGTGTGAAGTGGGGGGGGTAATAAAATTGTGAAAGGGAAACCCGGTTCTGTCCAGCCCAGACACGGGGCGAGCGTGTGTGTGTGTAAGAGGAGGTGCCCACACCTGGCTGCAGGGGTCAGCAGGTCCTCGCGGATCCCCTTTTTGGATCCGAAAAGTTGTGGTGATTCCCTAGAGGAAGGGGCCCATACTTCGTAAGGGAATCGAAGTCCTTCCCAGAGCTTTTTCTCTGCAAACTGAGAGCGTGCCACCCGGCTAAGTCGAAGTGATCCTTCCGGAGAAAAGGAAAGGGTCATGGATAGCGATAGTTCGCGGGTGGCGGGGACCCCAGTAGATGAAGTGCTCGCGGCCTGGGACGCCAGGCGGGTGCCCATATTGAGGGGCATGGATAAAAGGAAATTAGGAAAATTGTGTCAAAAATGGGCTTTGCTAAGAGACAACACCGGGAGACAAATTTGGCTAAATAAAGGTACTTAAAAGAAAAGGGAAATATATAAATAGGAATGTTGGGGGTTTTTTTGTTTGTTTTGTTTGTTTGTTTTGTTTGTTTGTTGGTTTTGTTTTGTTTGTTTGTCTTCTATGTCTCTCTTTCTCTGTCTTCTATGCAACCACGTGGTATGTTTAAGATTTGTGCCTTCCCTAATTTAACTGAGATTTATGTGGGAATGATCAGTGTGTGTGAAATCTCAGAGTTCTGTTTTCTTCTCTTTGTCTTCCTTGTTTTATGTGTGTGTGTGTCTTAAGTCTTTGTGCGCCCTCGAGGTAATTGTAACTGTAAAATGTATCTGATCTCTAGAGACAAGAATTTTAAATTGTTAGAAAAGGAAAAAAAAAAGGGTTGAAGCAATGAAAATGGGGGAGAGAGAGAAAAAGGAAAGAAAGAGCCTTTGCCCTGTGTTTGTCCGGCCAACAAACACAGATTAAAGAGAGCATTTCATTTCATTTCTGTTTTTTTTTCTCCTCCTCTCTCTGTATCTTAAAGTAACAACTCAAGTTTATGAGGAAACGTTTTAAGTTTGTTTACAAGGAAAAAAATCAGTCTTGCATTTACTGTATGTGTTTAAATGGGTTTACCTGTTCATCTCTTTCCTGAAGCATGTGAATCCAGTTTTTTCTTATCTGGTGTCTCCATTTTGTTGAAACTGTATCATCTGTTTAGTAACTGCAATACTGTTGTGTTCTTTCTTTTCAAACTCTGCAAGCTATCTACCCCCCCCATCTTTAATCCTATTACAATGCCTTTCCTGTGAAGATTACCCACAAAAGGGGGAGGGGACCCTGTTCTAATGTCTTTCAGCCCTGCACAAAGGACTCTGCAACCTGTGGAAGCAGAGCACATGGATCCAGATGCTGCCTCCAAAGGAGACCCTCCATCTGTTTGAACCAGGAATTGGGTTTGAATCCAGCCTCCACTGAAAGTCAGCACAGCAACCAGAGTGGAGCAGACCTTTCCAAGCCTGACTGACCAGCCTTACCACCAAGCATGCTACCCAGCAGACATGAAAGAAAAGACCCTGAGATGTACAAGTAAAGACCAAAAGATTCTTTTCAATTCCCAGAAGACAGCTGGAAAGACTATGGGGGAGGGTGGAAATTCATTGTAAGGTTTTCTTTCTTGTCTCATTTATATTGTAATCAGTTTATTGTAAGAATTGTATTTGAGAGTGATTGCCACAGCAAGTTATGTACACTCTAGATTTCTGTCTGGTGGAGAGGAGAAATATGTCCAAAATGTTTGTATTGCCTGTATTGTAAAAGTAGCTGCATACACATGCACACACAGAGAGACACACACTATTCAGAATTAGATTGAAACTATTCCCTTCCCTTACCTCCACACAAAGCTTCTCCTAGGTTGATTTTTGCTCTGTGGCACTAAAAGCCCAAGGAGTCATATCTCCCTGCTAATTCGATGGGGGAGGGGGCAATCCCCCCTCAGGCAATTCCCTCACTTGAAGAGATAGCAGAAAAGTGATCTCCAAAACCCAAGCCCTGACTGTGACTCACAAATGATGCTGCCCAGTTGCCCAGTAAAGGAAGATATATTGCACTGGTGGTCTCATGAGTAGAAATCCCAGGGCTCATTATGTGTAACACCAAAAAAAAAAAAAAGAAAAAAAAAGAATGGATATTGTACACTGGCTAACCTCAATTTGGACTCACAAATCCTGGATGCAATAAAGAGCTAGGGCAGGTTCAGTAATCAACCCATGAAATGGGCAGCCTGTAATTTAAAGGAAAATCATGGCTGTGAAAAATTTTGGGACATGTGTTTGCTTGAAACCTGACTGGAAGCTCACAGAAAGTAATATCTGAAGTCTGAAATTAATTGGCATGGAAAATTGGATACTGTAAAATTCTTACCAGAAATTTTTTCCTGCCTGCTAGACCTTCATGGTTGAAAGCTTTCAAGAGCCTGAAGGAATCCTTTTCTGTTGCCTCTATCAATGCCTCCCCTTTGCATTAGAAAAATTAAAAGCACCCATTAAGGCTCCCTGATCTGATCAATTTTAATCTTTTGCCAAGAACTTGTTTCAAAACTCACGTTTTGAAAAAAAAAAAGAGTAGGGATTGTAGGAAGTTAGCACCCACCCCTCTCCTGGAAGAGTGAAATATTTTAGGAAATATGAAAAAGGCAGAATATTATATTTCCCTGGGAGAAGCAGCTCCCACCTTCCTGCCCCCCACCGTTTGTTAATGGGACAGAGGCAGAAACCCAATCCTTTGTCAAAGGACATTTGCAACACAATAGCAACAGAAACTAACACAATGGGACCCATCTAGACGAGGCTCACCACATGGCGCCTGGGAAGATTGCATCAGCCAGCAAGACCCCCACCCCCTGGGAGTCTGACAACCAATCAGGATACTCTTTCGTGGCCCCAAGAAATGCAGAGCCAGCAAGAGCATAAAAACCCAAAGATTTACTGTATCACCCCTTTTTCTGTTCAGGAACTCAAGCCATGTGATCCTGTCCACCATTAAACCATCTTTCCAAGCAGTCTCCATGTTTCCAGTGTCTGTTTTCCCCACTTGGAGCAGAACCCAGAAGGATGTTTCTTCCAACACATGGAAATAATTGGAATATTCATGTTCATATTAATATACAAAAAAGATAGTTATATAACTAATTGATTTATATTAAAATGTTGAATTTGTATTAAACAACTGTATTACATAATTACATAATTAACCAATGTGAGGATGGATATAAAAATAGATGACAATGGAAAGGGGTATAATATAGAATAGAAGGGAAAAATTGAATTTGATTAAGATTAGAGATGAGGATGAAGGGTAATATTGTTTTTTTTAAAAAAATAGATGAGGAATAAATATGGCAAAAAGGAAATATAGAAATTGTAAATTTAATTGAAATGACTAAACACTGTTTAAATTTGTGAACCAGCCAAATATTCTGTTCAAATATTCTGTTCACATACATTGTATGTTTGTATGTGTGTTTCTAATTATTGCTATTTATTCATATTTGTTCTCTTTTATTCTTTAAAGTTTAACAATTCATTCTTTATCTTAATATCTTTATATTTGTTTGGGGTTGGCTTTCTTCCCTTTCATCTTTTTTATTGTACAGCAATCTTTCTCCTCAAACCTACCACCTCTCTTTTCTTTCCTTCTTACTTTCTCTTTCTCCCACCCTCTTCTTCTCCTCCCTATTTCCTCTTCCTTTCTCCTTCTCCTCCTCTCTTCCTCCCTCTCTTACCGTCACTCCTACTCTAATTTCCCTTCCCTTCCTTCATCCCTCTCTATTGCTGTATCCTTTTGTGCATATGGACTACTCAGAGGGCTGAAAAAGTTATTTTTGACTGGTCCTCGCACATTTGACCAGTCCTCGAACTTACGACTGTCCTCACATTTTACATTTTTGCCCTATCTTGTCATCATGGTGAAGAGAAGCAGTTGTGAAATGAGTGACATGGTTGTTAAGAATGCTGCACGGGCATAAATGTGAGGATGGTCATAAGTGTGAGGACCAGTCAAAAGTGCGAGGACCTGTCAGAAATGACTTTTCAGCCCTCTGAGTAGTCCCTATACACATAGCCATGGCCACCAGGTCACATGACCAGCTAGCCACGCCCACCTAGTCACATGGCCTCCAAGCCACGCCCACACAATAAGCCACGCCCACAATTGTGTCCTTACCAATGTTAAAATCTGTTCACCTTACCCTATACACATAGCCATGGCCACCCAGTCACATGACCAGCTAGCCACGCCCACCCAGTCACATGACCAGCTAGCCACGCCCACAAAATAAGCCACGCCCACAATGTCCCTCTTTACCAATGTTAAAATCTGGTCACCTTACACTAAATATCTACTTAGTTTATTTGTTAGTCAACTAAGGTGGCTTATAATATTATTTTATCACAGTTTTCCATTGAAGTACCACTGTAGTTATTTCACCTTTGTCCATTAGTATATAGTTTAATTGCTGCCTTTGTCAAATAAGATTTTGGATAGTGCTCAAGATATGTAAATTATGATTCTGTAAAATAATAATATAGCGTAAAACATACCCAATGAGGAAAATGTTTGGAATACTGCTTCAGCAATAAATAATTAACAATTTAAAGAATTTACTCTTCTGAAGGCTTTATAGGCCAAGGTAGCACTGCTAGGGTTGCCAGGTCTGCTTCCAAAAAATAGCAGACAAGCCGGGGGAGGGGGGTGTTAAGTAGTAATAATTTTTTTTTTTACAATTAAATTATATATTTTCTTACAAACATTTTAACACGTATTAAAATAATCACTTCAAAACTTTACTTAAAATTCAAAACATCAAATATATTATAATAATATGTAAAATATTAAATTACATTTTACTTTGCTGTCGTGTGTATTTTTTATTTGACTGCGCAGCTTTGATCAATTCTTTGTGTTTAAGGAATAATTCTTTAATTTCAGTACAACATTGAGTAATATTAAAAAATATACAAAGTTCACTTCGAACTGATGGTACAAGCAGTCGGTTACGTTCGTCAGTCCACAAATTTCCCATGACGCTGAAAATTCGTTCAACGTTTGCATTTGATACTGGAATTGATGCACAATACTGGAACAGTTTCAGTAAATTCGGAGCTGGCTCTTTCTTGAAAAAGTACATCCACTTATCAAGGGATGAATCGCCTGCAGATGGACATAAACTTCTTCTAAGGCAGAAATTTCATCGAAGAGAGTGTTGGGTGGAAGTTCTTCTCGCCATGGTGGTAATAACCAGATGTTCGTCATTTCTTCTAAAGTTGGGGGATTATTGCAATCAATTAGATTGAAACAATTTAGCATCTCATATACTGAATCGGTGAAATTATACCACTTTTCTAGGTACGCAATGGCTCTTTGATACACGTTGATGGCTTTTTTCTTGAACTTTTGCACGGCATTCTCAGGCAAACGTTTTTTACGTAAGGCAAATAAAACTTTCATTCCAAAAAACTGCTCATCGTATTTTTTTTTGCAAAGAATCACGCAGCTTACACATGATAATGTGAAGATCACATGCAAGAATTTTCTTGCTTTCCAGCTTCAGTAGGGTGTCTTGCATTATTGACATGAAGAAGTGTGTGAAATATAAATACAATTCTGAAATTGTTGGTTCATCATCCTTTGCGAGTTCATTTTCCTGATCCGAAATAAGGTTCCAGATAACTTTATGGCACTCATCAGATCCAAGAGAAATAAAATACGATTTTAGAGGTATCCAGTTTAAAAGAAGTCTTTCGACTGCTTTAAACAAACTTAACCAATGTGTTGGAACATGGCGCAAAACTTCATGGAATTCTGACTCGCAAAACTCAAAAAATGATTTCAATTCTTCTCGTTTCTTCGCAGAATTCAAAAATTCGGCAAAAACCTTCAGCACTACATTCGATATCAAAAGATAACTGCTTTAATGCATTTTTGCACTGTTGTGTAAAATGTGATTATTGCAATGAGCAGCTACAATATTGTCATTTTCTAGCAATAATTTTTGGTAAACAGATTTGTTCACTCCATAATTGACCGATGCATTATCTGCTGAGTAAGCTGAAACATTATTTATTTCCAATTCGTTATCACTAAGAACTCAACACAGCTGATTTTTTATTGATGTAGAATCTTCGAAAGAATCCTCATAAAAGTCTCAAATTTTCACACACAGTCCTTCTTCACAAGTAAAATATTGTGCAACAAGATACATTTTGCGATTTCCCTTGTTTGATGCATCAGTGGAGAGAGAAAGTGGAATTCCAGTTTTAAGATCATTGAGAACCAACTCAATAGAAAAAGGATACAAAACCTCATTGACAATAGCTGATGATTTGGTTCTTCCACAAGACATCTTTTTTACAATTTCTGAATCATCAAAAATTTGCTTCATTAACTTAATACCGCAATCTTGAGCCAGGAAAGAAATATGGTGTTTGATCCCATGGTAAATTTCAGCCATTTCAGCTACAGTCACTTTCTCACTGAAAGAGGAGTCTTTAACAATGAAAAATGAATTGATTTGCTTGTTGCTGGAAGCTATTTTCTCCTTATCTAAATGATTTTTTGTGCTTGCATGCTGTGTGACAGCTTTTATACCATTATATTCAATTGTGAACGATTTCTGACACAATTTATAGTAGGCCGTCGTATTTGTTCTGTCGGTTTCGTTGTTGGTAATCCATGCAAAAGTAGCTTCCCAGTCTTTGGTGTATTTGCACACTCCTCTCTTTTGTTTTAAAGAATTCGAAATCTCGCCGCAGTCACTCTCATCACTCGATGCCATTTTAGGTCAGTCGACACAAGCTACAATACATTTTAAAAATGTGAACTGTACATAATTTTATAATATATTTTTATTTTAATCTCATCATTAATTTTTTCGGAGAATCGAGTTCAATGGATATTCAATCTTTGTCTCATTCTAACTTATGAAAAAAAAGACAAAACACAATTCTCCTATCCTTATTCTCTTAGACTGTACAGCTTTAGATTACGTACCATTTCATCATAAAGCTTTTGAATAAAAAAAATGTCCACTATTTTGTGAAAAAAAATAGTGAACATAATGTGAAAAAAGTGGACTGTCCACTCAAATAGTGAACACCTGGCAACTCTAAGCACTGCAATCCCATACACTTGTCATATTGGCCATATCAATACATTTTTACTCTCCACAACTCAGTCCTTGCACTCAGGAAAAAACTAATAGCAGAAGTTTATTACATTCCACATGGCTGGATAAGTTAATTTATGGCAGGGGTGTCAAACTGGCAGCCTGCGGGTTGGATGTGTCATATGCAGGCCGTGCCCACCCCAGCTCCATGAAGAGAAAAAACATCGTGAAACGTCATGTGACGGGCAATGTGATGCTGCGAGTTTAACATCTGTGATTTATGGCTATTGGTCAATTAGAAGTGACACAAATCTCTGCAGAGTATCTTGCCTGATACAGAATATAGAAATCAAGCCCAGAGTTTAAAGGATTTTCCCCCTGTGTTTTCCAGTGTTTCTTTACTATGTATTCCAGTGACCATACTTTGGATGTTCTTTCATGGTCTTGAAAATTGGTGATATCTGTTTCAATGCTGTCTTGTTTGAGAATTGCTATTCCTGTTTTGCCAGCTTCAGCTTTTACAGCACCTGATAAAAGCTGTTAAAACAGTTAAAAGGTCATTTATATGAACAAATATACTTAACTCCAGCTTTGCAGAACACTTTCAGGATACCTTTACATCATGGTGGATTTCAATTTTTTTTACTACCGATTCTGTGGGTGTGGCTTGGTGAGTGTGGCTTGGTGGGCATGGCAGGGGAAGGATACTGTAAAATCTCCATTTCCACCCCACTCCAGGGGAAAGATACTACAAAATCCCCATTTCCTCCTGATCAGCTAGGACTCAGGAGGAATAGAATAGATGGGCCGGTCAGAGGTGGTATTTACCAGTTCTCCGAACTACTCAAAATTTCTGCTACTGGTTCTCCGAACTACTCAAAATTTCCGCTATCGGTTCTCCAGAATTGGTCAGAACCAGGGGTGGGTTCTACTTACCTTTATTACCGGTTTGCAATGGGGCCGCGCATGCGCTCTTCTGCGCATGCATAGAAGCATTCTGATGATGTCAGGGTCAGTGGGGGGAGCATCCCTCCAGTTTTTCTATCGGTTCTATAGAACCAGTCTGAACCGGGGGCAACCCACCACTGGTCAGAACCTGCTGAAATCCACCTCTGCTTTACATCACTATTTCTCAATTCCAGCAAGTGTAAGATTTGTGGACTTCCAAGAATTCCCCAGGCACCCTGAGCTGATCCATCTTCCATTTGCAGGAACTTGTATCTTCCAGTACCTGAACTCTTGCCTCCTCCATCTCATCAACAGAGATTAAGCCTTTACAATTTTGCAGAATAATTTTATGTTGTTTTAATTAAATGCATAAGGGATTAGGGTCCTTCCCCCATTATTTATGCTTTGATTATTTAAAAGCCAAACAATAACAACAGTAATAACTATTCATATATTTGTGAGGGGTCCTTGGTGCTCTCTGAGCTTGCTTGTTTTTTTGTAGACATTTCATTACCCATTCATTACAAACGTCTGCAAGAAAACAAGAAAGCTCAGAGAGCACCAGGGATCCCTCATTTCAACCCTGAGCTACAAATATTTGCCTTTAGTGGTATCATATATTTGTGGATAGCTGGTTTTTTGCTCCTTTGGTCAGTTGTGATAAGCATTGATTTCCTCATGTAGTATATTATCTGTCTTTTGAAGTTAACAGCAGAAAAAACATCCATAGGATTGGTATAAAGCTGTTTCTGAGGATTTGGAGAACAAAAAGTGTTATGGAGGGGACCTCAGAATTATCTGAAATTGGAATTAACAAACTGCAAATAGAAGCCATAATATGTTTGGAAGAAAGACAAGAAACCATAAGACACCTATACATTATATGTAGGCCTTGACTTATGACCACAATTATGTTGCTAAGTGAGAAATTTGTTAAGTGAGTTTTGCCCCATTTTACGACTTTTCTTGCTACATTTGTTAAGTGAATCACTCCAGTTGTTAAATTAGTAATCCAGTTGTTAAGTGAATCTGGCTTCCCCATTGACTTTGCTTGTCACAAGGTCGTAAAAGGTGAGCACAAGACCCCATGACACTGCAACTGTCATAAATATGAATCAGTTGTCAAGCATCTGAATGTAAATCATATGACCATGGAGATGCTGCAGCTGTCATAAATGTGAAAAATGGTCATAAGTCTCATTTTTCAGTGTTGTTGTAACTTCGAACAATTACTAAATGAACTGTTGTAAATCGGGACTACTTATATTTATTGGGCTGCAGCACTTCTGATGTTCTGTGCAATGCTGGACTAGAAATCAGTATCAGATGAGTTTTTAAATGATATGCTATTCCCATCATGTGCTATTCCAGAACGTATCAACATAGTTTCCTATATCAGATCACTCAAGCAGATGCTTGCTATCAAACCACTTTTTTCATGTACTTGTGGCAGAGCTCATATTTCTTCCTGTCAACAGGTGCTTTGAGATTAAAACTACTGTTTCAAAATGCATATACAAACATCACTTTAAAATTCAGCCATGACAAGACAAATATTTCAAGGTTCTTGAAATGCAGACTATATATGGCAACAACTAAGTATATGATGATCTCTAATTGATTTCCAAGAAAATTGTCCCACTTTGTCCATTGTAGGAAGTGAAAGCAGGCTGTTTTCATGGAAATCTTTTCCTTTTGAACAACACCTTCAATTACTTTCTAAAAATATGGACATTTTTGACAAGAAATGAAACATTGGGGAAGATAAGATCCTTGAATAGTTCCACCTCCACCTGTTTCCAATTGTGGTTGCGAATATACCAAGTCAACTATACAGCAGCTGAGATTTATAAGATCCAACAATTGATTACCATTTTGTTTTCCCAAAATGGTAATAAGAGAGTAAGAAGAGTTACCATTTTGTTTCCCCAAAATCAGAGGTGGGTTGCTGCTGGTTCGAACTGGTTCGCCCGAACTGGTTGTTCCAATTCAGTGTGGTTGGGAAAACCAACAAATCAGACCACTGGCTGGAGCCCACCCCCACCCATTTTTTAGGCTGTTTTCAGCCATTTTTCAGGCCGTTTTCAGGCTGTTTTCAAGCCATTTTTCTGGCCAAAAGTGCCCCAAAAAACGGTCTGAAAATGGCCCAAAAGAAAGCCTGAAATCGGCCCAAAAAACTGCCTGAAAAAGGCCTGAAAAATCTGGCTGCGAGAGGAAGAGAGGCAGGAATCTTGCACTCTTCCCCTCTCTTCTAGCCCCTTTCTTCACACGGGATCTCCCAGCAATGGAGACAGAGAGGGAGAAGTGGGCGGCGTTTCTGTGTGCTCCCATTTCTGTGTGGCATTCTCCCCTCAATGCTAGCGGCCACCACTGCTCCTTCTCCCTCTCCATCTCTGCTGCTGGGCAATCCCATGTGAAGAAGTGGGCTAGCAGAGAAGGGAGTGTGCGCGGTTGCTGCTTCTGGGATGAGGGGACCTGGGAAGCATCTGGGCCAGTTTACCCAGCTTCTCTTCCTCTCACAGCCAGCTTTCCCAGCCTAGCTTCTCTCTCTCTCTCTCTCTCTCTCTCTCTCTCTCTCTCTCTCTCTCTCTCTCTCACACACACACACACACACACACACACACACGCATTGGATCTTTCTTTCCTCCCACCCACCACCCACCGGAGACCCCTGGATTCTCTCCCTAACCCTGCCTGTCCCATACAGCTACCACTCACACAAGTGTCATAGAGTTGGTCACGCCCATTCGGTCACATGGAACCTCCCCAGCCATGCCCACCCAGCCAGTCATTAGGGCAGAGAAACAATTGTTAAAAAATGTTGAGCCCACCACTGCCCACTCTCCTCTGAGCATTTAAGTACTGCAGCAGCCATGTTGAGAAGAGTGGTAACTCACCCCAGGGCATTATGGCTGGCATTCCTGTGGTAAATCTCTATGATTTTCCTATGAGGATATGGACTGAAGAGATGCTTTTACCTCATGTTTCCTTGAGGAAAGCAAATAGGAATAGAACAGCCACTCTATGGGGTGAGTGGGCTATTTGATGATAGCAAGAGAAGTGGCAGCCAAAAGACTCACTTCCTCCTACCCACTCAACCCATTCCTCCTGTCATCCATGGGTGGCAAGAGAAGTCAGAGACAGCACTTTTGTCTCAGTGGAGAGCCCTGAGTTTCCTACTGCCAAATAGTGAATGGCTCTGAAAGTCAATGCCTTAAACCTACTTTGGAACTATTTGCTACAGACTGATTGCTCAGCATGGCTTGTTCTGGCATGGGTTGAAAAGCACCACTAGTGAAAGTAAGAAAAGATGACCAGAAACTGGTTTTGCAGTGGGCCCGGTATCCTGGGCTTGAGAAATAGTTAGTGGGGAAGCAGATATGCAAATGATCCCTAAATCTACCAGTTAGTAACAACTCCTATCATCCCCAGCCAACATAATTGTTTTCAATATCAAGTCAAGAAAAGATGTATCACATAAGTGTGTTTTCCATTCTGCTTTTCACTTCAATAGACATTCATTCAGTTTCTTCCCCCCTCAATTAGCTTCTATGGTTGCCAAGGTAACCTTTGCTATCCCTTTTCTCACACTATGTAAAATTATACTCATTTTCCTAACTGTGTGCCAGGAAATAGTATCCCAACAGGAAGAAAGAAGGAGAGTGGTGGTCATTAGCTATGAGTCATCCAAGATTCAACAGAAATAGAAAAGACAACTTTCAACACATCATGGCACAAAAGGTTCACAAGGCTCCTGATGGAGAGGCTCAAAAATGTGATCTGGTTTCATCAATGATTGATACCACCTCTACAAACACAATGCCATAATTCAGGCACTACTCTGACTCCGACTAATTAGGATTTGCATTTGTAGAACAGAGATTTACCTATAGATGTACAAGCATAATTAGATACTTATATCAGACTAATTCACTTGTAGAAAGTCAGATTGATTTATGGTTAAATTGCCAGACTAGAAACCAACAACTGAGAGTTCTACTTCTGCCTTAAGAATGAAGTTGGGTGAACCTGGACCAATCTTTCACTCTCTTAGCCCTAGGAAAAAAGCAATGGCAAATCATTTCTAATAATGTTGCCAAGAAAATCTTATGAAGTATGAAAACTTTACAGCCGTAGCCATGGACATTGTAGGCCTTTTGCTACAATCTAATAAAAGCAATGACTATATCCTAGTTATTGACAATTATGCAATTCAGTATCCTGAAACAGTTTGATTAAGGAATGTGACAGCCAAAGAATAGCACTGGTGTTGGCCATTTTCTAGACAGCCTTCCTTCTCAAATGGTTAAATAAAGGCCCTTCTCCATTGTCTTGAAATGGACAAAATGGATATAATATGTGCTAAATATAATAAGAGAAAGTTAACAGAGGGATTTGAAGATTTAGTGTAATGTTTAGCTCAACTTCAGCCAGGTTGGCTCCTACATGTTAAATGTTAAATTTAATTGACCACTTTTTCCTCTTTTTTTGTACAGTATTCTTTTTTGTGTTGTTGTTAGGGTTGAATGTATGCTTTTCTTTTGTTTCATTTTGTTTGCTTGTTTTACTGTTTCGTATTTTACTTTCTATGATAAAACAGTAAATTTAGCAATGGCCTCTCAAGGCCTTCATTCTCCCCCACCCCAAAATAAAATAGTACTGTACACTTATTGGAATATTCTAGGATGGCGAAGGGAGACAATATTGCAAAAGACTATGTACTAAAGAAAATACCTTTGCATGTGCAAAGAATGCAAAGCTTAATCTTATAAGACAAAATCATACATTAAACCAACAAGAAATTGATACATGACATTCTTATTTTTAAGTATTGTAACCATCCAAATGGTGTATCTCTTTTTATGGACAAGATCCAATAGCCATTGCTGAATAATCTTATATCTTTTGGCCTTCTGCACTTGTGAAATTGTTATCCTGCAACATGTTCTGGTCATATGTGAGGTCAGAAACAGTGGTTGGTAAATAAATTTGGAATACGTGGCCCATTTCATTTTTGTCACATTGCCCTTGCCAAACTCTTCTCCAATCCCTGCTCAGTAAAGAGTATTGTGTAAAATGGTGAGATATGTTGGATGAAATCCAGAGATTCAGCCCTTCCCCAAATCATGAGAGTTAGTGAGAGAAACTCATAAGGCCTCATGAATCCATCTTAACATTTAACGCTTCCAGAAAAATGGGGCCAGATCAGTGGTAAAATCCTACCAGTTCACATCGGTTCAGGAAAACCGGTAGTGATAAAAGGTACTGATTTGGCAAACTGGCAGTAAAAAAAAAGCTACCGGTGGGTCCAAACCAGTATTTCTGCTGATCAGCTGTGCTGCGCAATTTAAAATCACTAGAAAGCAAGAAATCCTGCTTTCTAGTGAATCTAAGGAGCCTGAATGGCGTAGGAGGCTAATGCCTCCTAAGGCAGCATTTAACATCCAGCTGCCTACAATTACTGCGAGTTCAATTCTCACCAGGCTCAAGGTCGACTCAGCCTTCCATCCTTTCTAAGGTGGGCAAATTGAGGACCCAGTTTGTGGGAGCAATAAGCTGGCTTTGCATAAATATACAAAAGTATGAGGGCTATTGCTTAACGCATTGTAAGCCGCCCTGAGTCTCCGGAGAAGGGCAGCATATAAATCAAATTAAAAAAAAAAAATCTAAATCGCGCGGCACAGCTGTTCCCCCCCTCACTGTTCTACTTACCTTCCCAAGCCTCCTTTATCCACGCGCACTGCGCATTTGATGTGTACTGTGCATGCACACATGTGCAGCATGTGTTTGGCACACACTGCGCATGCACGGGCAGTGAACTGAAGGCAAACGGGGGAGGATTTCATCACTGGGCCAGATGGCCCCAAATTTTCAATTTACATGCAAAATACAATATAATTGTATGCTCTTAATAGGTTTATATACAGTATATAAAGTATTAGCCAATTTCAAGTAGTCCTAAGGCTAGAACCAGGAAACTATGAGATGAAGCCAATTGGATGACTTTGGACAATAGAATAGAATAGAATAGAATAGAATAGAATAGAATAGAATAGAATAGAATAGATTTTTATATTGGCCAAGTGTGATTGGACATAAAAGGAATTCATCTTGATGCATATGCTCTCAGTGTACATAACAAAAAAGATACGTTCATCAAGAATTATAAGGTGCAACTCTTAATGATAGTCATAGGGTACAAATAAACAATCAAATCATATTAGGAAACAGTCAATATAAATCGTAAGGATATAAGCAACAAAGTTACAGTCATGCAGTCATTAGTGGAAGGAGATGGGTGATAGGAACAATGAAAAGATTAATAGCAGTGCAGACTTAGTAAATAGTTTGACAGCGTTGAGGGAATTATTTGTTTAGCAGAGTGATGGTGTTCGGGGAAAAACTGTTCTTGTGTCTAGTTGTTCTGTTGTGCAGTGCTTTATAGCGTTGTTTTGAGGGTAGGAGTTGAAACAGTTTATGTCCAGGATGTGAGGGGTCTGTAAATATTTTCACAGCTCTCTTTTTCACTCATGCAATATACAGGTCGTCAATGGAAGGCAGGTTGGTAGCAATTGTTTTTTCTGCAGTTCTAATTATCCTCTGTGTCTGTCTTGTTGGGTTGCAGAGCCAAACCAGACAGTTATAGAAGTGCAGATGACAGACTCAATAATTCCTCTGTAGAACAGCAGCTCCTTGGGCAGTTTGAGCTTTCTGAAAGAACATTCTTTGTTGTGCTTTTTTGATGACGTTTTTGATGTTAGGTGTCCATTTTAGACTTTGCGATATGGTAGAATCTAGAAATCTGAAGAAATCTGTTGATACTGTGTTGTCTAGTAGTAAGAGGTGGAAGTATGGAAGGTTTCTCCTAAAGTCCACCACCATTTCTACAGTTTTGAGTGTGTTCAGTTCCATATTGTTCCAGTCGCACCACGAGGCTAGTTGTTCAACCTCCCGTCTGTATGCGGATTCATCATTGTCTCGAATGAGAATGACCACTATTGTGTCATCTGTGAACTTCAGTAGTTTAACAGATGGATCGTTTGAGATGCATCATTGGTATATAGAGAGAAGTGGAGAGAGCATACAGCCTTGTGGGGCCCCTATGCTAATTGTACATGTATCCAATGCGATTCTGCTTAGCTTCACCTGCTGCTTCCTGTTTGTTAGGAAGCTTATGATCCACTTACAAGTATGTTCAGGTACCGCTAGCTGGTTTAGCTTAGTTAGAAGAATGTCTGGAATGATGGTATTGAATGCTGAACTAAGTCTACAAAGAGGACCCTTGCATAGGTCTTTGGAGATTCAAGATGTTGTAGGATGTAGTGCAGAGCCATATTAACAGCATCATCTGTTGATCTATTTGCCTGGTATGCAAATTGCAAGGGGCCTAACAGTGGATCCATGATGATTTTCAAGTGGGACAGCACTAGTCTTTCAAAGGTTTTCAGGACTACAGATCTTAGAGCAACTGGTCTGTCATTATTCAATTCCTTGATGTTGAGCTTCTTCGGCACTGAGATGATAGTAGAGTGTTTGAAGCAAGAAGGAACATAGCACATCTCTAGTGATTTATTGAAGATTTGGGTGAAGATGGGGGCCAATTGGTCAGCACAGACCTTTAAGCAAGAAGGAGTTATCTTGTCTGGGCCTGGAGCTTTTCCTGGCTTTTGTCTGTGAACTAGGTCTTGCACTTCCTTTTCTGTGATCACTAGGGGTTGTGAACCCAATGGGATGGGGTCAGTTGTAGGAGGCTTGGCTGTTGTTGGTGTGTCTGAGATGGGGGTTGTGGAGATAGGTGGTTGTAATTTCCTTTCAAACCTGCAGTAAAACACGTTCAGGTCATCTGCCAGCTGTTGATTTCCTTCAGCCTGGGAAGGAGGTTTGCCATAGCTGATGATATGTAGATGTGTGTGTGTGTGTGTGTGTGTGTGTGTGTGTGTGTGTAAAGAATACGTACATGTACACACACACACATATATCATTGCAATTACTTCAGACTGGTATAAAATAAGTGTTGCAGAAATATGCATGCCTCAAGTTATGTCCACAGCAAAGCAACTGTTGTGGCATGGTACAATTCATTCTGGTGACCATTCGAAAAATGGATAAATATCGGGACTCCTTATGCACAGTCACCCATGCCCTCGTCACGTCTCGCCTGTAACACTCTCTACATGGAGCTCCCCTTGAGGTGCACCCGGAGGCTCCAACTGGTCCAGAATGCAGCCGCACGGGTGATTATGGGAGCAACAGGGCGCTCCCACGTAACACCTCTCCTGCGCGAGCTGCACTGGCTCCCAGTGGTCTTCCGGGTGCGCTTCAAGGTGTTGGTTCTCACCTTTAAAGCGTTCCATGGCATAGGGCCAGGATACTTGCGAGACCGCCTGCTGCTACCGATGATCTCCCACCGGCCAATACGCTTGCACAGAGAGGGCCTCCTCAGGGTGCCATCGGCCAATGTCGGCTGGCAGCCCCCAGGGGGAGAGCCTTCTCTGTGGGAGCACCCACCCTGTGGAATGAGCTACCTCCTGAAATACGACTGATCCTGGACCTCCGCACTTTCCACAAGGCCCTGAAGACTTATTTATTCTAACAAGCCAGCCTAGCTTAAATGGTTTTAATGGGGATTTTTAATCTTCTAATTTTATTGGTTTTTTGGATTTTAAATTGGGAATTTTTTGATTTTGTAAGATTTGGGATTTTAAATTGGTAATGCTGCTGATTTAATCTATTTTAGTTTTTTCTTAACTTTTGTACTATATGTGATTTAATTTCTGGCTGTCCACCACCCTGAGTCCCCCTTGGGGAGAAGGGCGGTATATAAGTTTAATTAATTAATTAATTAATTAAATTTACATTTCAGGGTGAATCTGGGTGCTCTATGATTATAGTGTATACATAATTCTAGGCTTCCATTTGAACAAGGCCTCTTGAATTATACTTCTGATTTGCTTCCTGGAAGTTTCTATAGTCTTTAACCAAGTGGTTAACCTGAGCCTAATTCAGATTTCTGATGTACTGCGGAGAGACAGAAGTCCTGCAAAAAGTTAGGGGAAGAGTTTGGGTACTCCAGCTGTGCCCAAAGTTATGGCTGTTGCACTGCCCTGCAAACATGGGATCGCCATTTGCAATCTTTCTTCCTAGCTTCCCCAGAAAGTCAGTGGGGGAAACTGGCAGGGAAGTTATAAACCAAGATGGTTTCTGAGGTCTGGTTGAAACAAGTTTGTCCTGATATCCAAGTTTGGATTTCTACTTGAAATGAAAGAGCTGCTTAACCGAGCGACTCCATCTTGCATAGGGCTGAATCACTGGCAGTTAGTTTTTTCATACTCAGAAAGGCTTCTCTGCTGTCATTTTCAGATTATTTATTTATTTATAAAGTAAAGATGAAGGGATTCTCTTCTGATTTCTCCAATTCTTAGGACATTTCTCCAGTATATTTTATTGAAAGCCTTGGCCTACTTAAATCCATTTTTTAAATTTAATTCTTTTTCTCTCTCCCATCAAGATCACACTTTTTCAGAATTGCTAAATCAGTTCGTTTTTTTAAAGTTATGTTGGTACAGTTTTAAATGTTGTAATGTTAGCAATTCCATTTGAGGGCAGAAAGACCTGTTAAATATTTATTAAATTTGTGTGCTGCCCATCTCATCTAGAGGTGGAGTATTTTTTAAATATTTCACTTCGTGTTACAGGACAGTCAATGACCAAAATTGTATTAATGTTTTACTTTGTTGGTTGTTTTTTTGTTTTTGTTTTTGTTTTTTGGTAATTCCTGTCTGCCAATTACAGACTGCAGTTTTAATGTTCAGTTTAATTGTATATAAAATCCATCATCTTATAATGCAAGACCAATGAATGAATAAATTACTGTATATAAATTGGGGAGAGAGAATACAGATGCCCAATTTGTATATTAGCAGACATTGTTACTCTTTTACAATTTGTGCTTTTCTTTAAGAATAATGAATAATATGGAGAAAAAGATGACTAAGTGCTCGTCTATGTGTCCTCTTCGTTAATGAGATTTCTAAGGCTCAACTGGATGGAGACCAAAGTGAAAGATTGGCAAATGTCACTGTAAGAATAAATATTAGTATTGGAACCACATACAGCCACAAACCTTTAACAGTTCAAATTGATCAAATTTTCTTTGATGAAATTACAGCAAAAACTAAGGATTTAGCCTATTTACAACAATATTCTTCACAAATAAACAGGCATGCAATTTGGAGGTACTTCTGAAGTATTGTAGAGACAGTGGTCAGTTGGAATGGTGGATTTGTGTGCCTACATCTAAAACATGTACAGTGATGCCTCAATTTGCATGTGAAATTTCATCCGATTCATACAGACTTGTTCATTGTAAATGTATAGATCAGCACTTTTTAATTTTTAATTAAAAATTAAAAAGCACACTGCCATTCCAGATTTCACCATAATTGAGCAAAGTTCAAGAGCTGTGTAAATGACCAGTTCCTCCTGCACATATCTATCTCTTTCGTTGAGGTCAAAAAGAAATGGAGCCCCTTTTCTAGCCCTGGCCTTTTCAGAAACAGAATCTTTCAAAATGCAGGCTCATTCCTTTTCCAATGACTGTATCACTTATCTTACAGACATTTATAAATAAAATATCTGGGCAGATTAGACAAGCTTTAAATCTTTTGTCCTTGTACTGACCCAAATCAGGCGCTGTCTGCTTTGTAACAAGAATTTATTTTAGTTTATTTTGATGCAAGTGGTAGGTTACCAAGTCGCCCTTATGTGGATTGAGATTATAGCAAGGACGAAAGCTTGTTCCAGCCAGATTGCATCTTCATGCTTGCATATTTGCTGACTCCTCTAATTTGATCCAGAATGGAGTAAAGGTGAAGGGATTCTCTTCTGAATACTTAGGACATCTCTCCACTACATTTTATTGAAAGCCATGGCCTACTTAAATCCATTTTTAAATTTTAATTCTTTTTCTCTCCCATAAAATCATACTTTCCAGAATTAGTTGCTAAATCTTGGTTGGTTGGTTTTTTTTAAAAAAAATTGTATTGACTCAGCTTTAAATGTTGCAATGTTAGCAATTCCATTTGAGGGCAGAAAGACCTGTTAAAATGCCAATATTTCCCGAAACTAGGAACAGGTACTTGGCCTCAAATTTTATCCCTTTTAAACAATAACCAACTTGCCAATCTTGATTCATGTTAAAAATTATGTAGGGTTAGATCAGGTTATTATCTGGATGGGAGACTAGCAAAGAATTTTAGCATTGTATACCAGAATGAAGTTAAAAGAAAAAACACCCAAGAGAAAGCACTAATTACTTCATATGATGGCCAAGAAAATGACATGGCTTTGTCTCTGAACTCATACGCTGTATTCCACTCAAAGGAAATTTCATTTTCTTAACAACTCATTTGTTCTTGTGCCTCTGGCATTCAAATTATAAACTTCCATGTGCAGTTATACTGTTTTCAACTCTCCACTTTACTCATATGTCAGTAAAGTGAGTGTGTTGGGCTTTTAATATAGTCAACTTAGATAAAGCATTCCATACCTACATTGCTACACCAAGGATCACAGTATGTGCTATTTCTGGCTGTCCAGCTGCTTAAAGTTACAGAATCTCTGCCAGAAAAAAAAATTAAAAGCACCAGGGGTAGTTTTTGGCTTTAAGTACAAAATACTATTCCTAGGTTTCTCTGTCCCATGCCTTCATTCCAGATCATTTGCAACCAACTCCCTTACTGTAGAACTTTCTTCAGCAGATGGTATGTCTGCTGATGGTATAGTAGATGTGTCCTCAGTGGGATGGAAAACGTCAGAAAATACTTGTTTTGTGGCATTTTTATAAATTATGGTTGGTGTCTATGACGTATGTTAAACTGGAAGAAGCCAACAGAATTAGCCTGATTCATGGTCTTTCACAAAATTCACAAAACCCAGCATCCTCTGTCAAGATGCACAAAGATCTTTTAAATTATAACTCACTTTCCATCTTAATGTTTTAGAGCATGATCCATAGAAGAAACCTCCCCCCAAGTCTTTTTGGGTTTTAGCATCCACAGCCAACACAGATTGATGTTCCCAGTTCAGCCACTGGCTTTGCTGAGCCACTAAAGTTGACAGTGGACATCTTTCCAATATATGTATCTTGAATTTAAATCAGAATCATAACTTGGCCCTTCAACTTCTAGTAGAAACCTCAACCTCAAGGCAGCATTTCCTTCTGTCATTTCTACTACAGGGGATCAGTGATATTGTGAGATCATCCATAAATAGCTCTGTTAAATGATGGAAGAGACCTGTTTGTTTACATGCCTGCTTGCTTGCCATAAAAAAAAGGGAGAGGAAGACAATCACTTTTTCTTTGTTTTCATTCTGTTGTGGAATCAAACTTCACACCTACTTTTACTCCTGAAAAACTTCAGAAATGCTTATGGAAAAGTCTTCATTTTTGTGACGTTATTTGTGAACCAACCATTGTGGCTTGTTAAAAAAATACAGTTAAATTAAACATGGCTCAGCACAATGTGTAATTTCATACCTTTTTCTTTCCTAATCCCATCCTCTGAAGTAAGAGAACAAGACAGCCTAATCACATATTTAAAAAATCCTATCATGTCATCTCTAACCTACCCTTCCTCAAACTAGACATAATTTGTTCTTTCAATATTTCTGGATAGGACTGGATCTCCCATCTTCTCATATTCTAGTTACCAAGTCTACACATATTCCAGTTTGTCAGTATGTGGTCCTTAAAAAGTGGTACTTCAAATAAGATATATTTAAATGTGGCTTTACTTCATCCTGGTAAGTGTACATAGCATAACATCCAAAAGTGATTATGAGTTTGGTTCCAATAGGAAAAAAAACATATTTATTCTTGGCTGTCATTTGATTATATAAAGTTTCTTCTCTTCTCTAGGCCAATTGCATTATTGTGCATAACAATCATTTGATTTTCTTTGGGTCATAAGCCATTTATCGAGGGACAAAATATTGACTCCAACAGAGAAATAAAGTAGCAGAATTTATTTATCAGAAAGCTGAAGCTTGTAGAACCAGCAATAAAATATACAAAGAAATTAAAATGGCTATGTTCTTCAAGAGCAACTTGCTACAGCAAAAGAAAAAAAAAAGAAAAAGAAGAAAAAAAAAGAAAGAAAAGAAAAAGGAAACATTGAATAATTTGAGAAGGGAAATAAATGGCACAAAAACAACTTGATTAGGAAAGACAACAGCAGCTTAGCACTGGAACAATTCTAGTTTAGCATGACTGGAGATCATTATTTCTCTTCCTAAAAGACTGTTGTGGCTGCGAAGTGGAGAAGAAGACTAGGCAGGATTATAACTCTCATTATCCAGACTGTGGTTATTAACACAGCTGCAGGTTGCCTAACCAGAGAAAAAATGGGAAAAAATACAGCTTGGACTAGAAAATTTTCTGTCTCTTTATCTAGCAAGTAGCTGAGTTCAAACACCACACTAATTATATTTGGATTTGGCTTCCACAGTCATAGTAGCTTATTCAGCAGATCACAAAGCAATCAATGATTCAATTTTCTGTATAAATGTTGCAAATCAATGTCTCTGAATCAGTCTTCCTTAAATTAATGCTTTCCAGATCACTTGAACTCCACCACCTTGAACCAGAAAGTTGAAGTCCAGCACATCTGGAAAGCATCAGTTTTCAAAAATGGTTGTTCTAATGACTGGAAACAAACTTCTTTCATCATCTTCTTCTATCACCACTTTTCAACTCCACTGAACCACAGTGAGATTAGAGTGGGGTCTTCAGCATTAGAATCGCCCGATCTGGTAGCGATGGCGGTGAGTGGTTCAGAGAACCGGTAGCAAAAATCCCTCCCCACCCCCATGCCCAGCTGAGCCGCGCAATCATCAGAGGCTTTTTTTTTTATTTTTAAAAGCATTTTTTCTACAACCTCTCCAGCTGAAAAAATGCTTTTAAAAGTAAAAACAAAGCCTCTGCCGATCATGCAAGTCAGTTGGGATCGTCAGAGGCTTTAAAAAAAAGAAAAGCCTCTGCCGATCAGGCAAATCAGCTGGGATTGCCAGAGGTTTTTTTTAAAAACGAAAAGCCTCTGCCAATTAGGCAAGTCAGCTGGGATCGTCAGAGCCTTTTAAAAGTATTTTAAGAGGTTGTAGAAAAGAAAGGAAACTATAATAGCCAAGCAGTAACTAAGTAACATCAGTTCCAGCTGGGGCTAAATTAAAAAAAAAGCCACATGAAAAGGGGGCCACAAGGAGAGGACCAATAATGCTGACAGAAATGAATGAGCAACAAACAGTTCGAATGTTAAAATATTGACTTTTAAAGGGATAGTTTTAAACAATATAGCTTATGGAAGGAGAGAAAAAATACCAATAACCATCTCTTTTAACTACTTTAAATACCTGTTGTCGGTTACTACTATAGTATTTGAAATAGGGCACAGAGACTAAAACATTGGACATCTGTCCTGTAGACTTGATTTAAATTCCACTCAGTCATAAAATTTGGATGATTATGTGCCAGTCACTATTCAGCAGCAGGATTCACCTCTTAATTTTGCTGGAGGGAAAACCCACCCTTTCTCTTTAAGGATGAATGCTATCCTAGGTCCTTTTAGGGCAATGTAAATAATAATAGGGCAATAAATAATAATAAAAGTAACAAACCACATGCTGACAACAAATTTGTGATGGAACCTAACACTGAACTATCAGTTCACCTTTGTCCCATTATCTCAATCCAATGACTTAAATCTGTAGACAATAAATTTTTTCCCCATGATTAGAAGTTTTGGGTGAAAGGAAGTGGAGAGAGAACTGACTTTTCAGTTGAATGACTGGAGTTCAAATATTGTTTCCACTGGAGTTTATGCTGCAATCTTGAGTTAATTAGCAGTCTATGTACTTGGAATGTTCTAGTCTTTAATAGGAGCCTCAAAGCTCAAGATGCCCAAGTAACGATACTATTGGCTATTTTTCTAGCCCTTACCTTGAAGGACTGTTCTATTAAAGTATATTGATCACCACAGAAGGGTTCAAAAGCAAGGAACAGAAAATACATTGTTTGGGAAAAGGAAAAAAGCACACTCTCATTTCTAAGAAGTGTTCTTTCCTATATCCTTTCCTCTCCCTGGGCTACTTGAACAGACTCCTGCCTGTCAATTTCAACTGCTTTATTTCTGGATAGAACACTTAAGAGAGTAGCATTACAGAAATAGCTTTTTGTGCCATGCAGTAAAAATGCGCAGAAGACCAAAAAGCACTGTTGAGGAGGAACACTTGGTCTAGTTAAACACTGGAACAAAATCTTCACTCCCTACATTAATAACCAGTATACAAAATGGAAAATATTGCAGTGGAAAAAAACAGCTAAAGTTAAACAGAATTTCTTCCCTCCAACTGTCTTGAGATCAGGCAAGCTCCAGCTGTGGTGCACTTAAAGGAGGACCCTCAATCAAATGTCTCCTGTTGAGGCAGAGCTGAGATGTCTGAGCTTTATGATGCTGTAAGGAGAGTAAATGTTTGATGCCAGGAAGCCAAAAATGGTCAGCTGTTTACAAAAGGTGATCACATGGGTGAATTGGCACATTCAGCAGTCATCTCCATGTCAAACACCTGCAAGGACTCTGCAAGAAATACAGAAGGAGAGAAATGCAATCCAATTTTACATTGCAACTATATAGACACTCAGCAGATTTGGTATTTAAAGGCCAGATGAAATCTACTCTACCAGATGTTGCATTCAAGAACTCTTTCCATTGCCTTGTTAAATGAAGTTGCTCTTTGCATTTTATTAGTTTTATTCTGGCCAACCTGCCACTATTTTTTATTCTTGCAAAGTTTCTGCCAGCACCCATATTTTTCTTCTTTCTTTGTAGTTTCTCATCTTTCAATATTAAATATTTGTGAGGGCTATGGGCTGCTATTCTCTCATTATTTCATTAACATTTCATTGATATTTCTGTTCCACACATTTTATTTTATCTTCTGTCTCGCTCATTCATTCTAGAATATGGAAATGTAAGACTCTAGAACACATCTATTCCTGACATTTTCTCATGTGAGATTTTGTTCTCGCTTTACTTGTAATCTGCCCTTCCTGCTTCTTCATTAACAGGGCATTTCACTTTGTAACTTGACTGAAACTTTTGATCAAAATTAAGCAAGAGTCATTTTAATCAATTGAAGGACTTCCATTTAACCACACCTCATACAATATATATCTTTCCTATGGTTTGGGAAATAATAAACAAGTGTTATGTTTATGTTTGGGCAAGTGGAGATGTTTTATTTTATAAGTTTATTTACCCATTTCTGTGAATGGACAAACTATATTAAACAGTCCTTTGAGATTAAACTGAGATTAAATTCTGGTTTGCAAAACAGGTTGAAATACCCTGTCAACAATCATGGTTTGTTGAGTGAAATACAGTAGCAACTAAGTACATAATAAAAGACTGTGCAGTATTTAAACTGAAGTGTCAAAAATCTGGAAGATACAATGCTGCCTCCTTCTGGTTTAAATGATAGTTGGATAATTAAGAACACCCCAGCCTGCTTCACATAACTGCCTAACTACAAAAGCAGCAGGAACAAAGTGATCCTACTGTCCTTCCACCACAGACTATAAGTCTGAACTATAAGCCATGCACTCACCAAACTGCCCGCTGGCATTTCCATCAGCTCCTTCACCATTACTGCCAAAATGGATCAGGGATTCAAGTGTGCGGGGAGACATGGGTAGTTCAATAGTGCTACTGCAGGTTGTTCTGAAAAGGTGAGAGGTGGGAGGGGGAGAAGAGGGGTTAGCAAGAAGACACAAAAGTTAGAAGCTGCATAAGATCTGGTCTGACATGGCTCTTCCAGAGACATTCATGCATATACTAGATACCTTTGAGATAGACTGGAGAAGACATTAGTAGAATGGTGAGGATGCTATAATGTGCTCTCAGCAAATGGCTGTTTGGGCTTAGAAGGTAAGCAGGGATTGGTTTTTTAAGTATTTGTTGGGAGACCTCCCAGGGCTTTGGGAAGCTGAAAAATATACTGAAAGAAGCAGCAGTAATCTGTTTGCATATTATATTCCGGAAGTGTCTATGAATTCACCAGGAATCAAACTGGACTCAAAGGAGACCTATTACTTTTCATTCGTTACAACAGAAGCAAGAAGAGAATTTTGGAGTCACCACTAATTGTATCATACACGCACAAATGTTTTCTCTTCTCTGTTGCAATTGTTTTATTTTGTGTTTATCAAAAGTTTTAAAATACCCATTTTAAAATGGATTGTTGTAGTCTAGCTGAGTGTCATTGGATTTTGGCAGCACAATTAGGGGGAAGGGCTACAAAAATGGCTTTATATACAGACAAGTTGCATACAGTTTAATTAAAAAATTTCTGTGCAATTACATGTCTAATCTGTACAGCAGAAACAAGGAATGTTGCTAGGAGGAGAGGCAATTAACACCAACCGTTCCTTCTGCTACAGGTAGTCCTCAAATTACTATTCGTTTAGTGGCAGTTCGAGGTTACAAGGGCATTGAAAAAGGTGATTTCTGTTTTTCACACTTATGATAGTTGCAGCATCTCCATGGTCATATGTTTAAAATTCGGGTATTGGGCAACTGAAATCATATTTATGATGGTTGCAATCTCCTGCAGTCATATGACCACCTTTTGCAACCTTCTGACAAGCAAGTCAATGGGGAAGCCAGATTCACTTAACAACTGTGTCACTAACTTAATAATTGCAATAATTCATTTAACAACTGTCTTGCTTAACAATGGAACTTTTGGGCTCGATTGTGGTCATAAATTGAGGGCCACCTGTGCTTTTTATCTATATATTATCTATTTTGGGATAAAAACCATTGATAATTGAAGCACAAATGCCAATAAAGGAGAATATATGCAGCTCAGGTTTGAAATGAGGGGTCCTTGGTGCTCTCTGGGCTTTGTTTTCTTGAAGACATTTCATTACCCTAACTAGGTAACATCATCAGTGCTAGTAGGAGTACTGTTTGCTCTCAGTGTCTTGCCTGGCTGTGTGGGTGAGGTTAGAGATTCTTTGGTTGGGCTGAAGCACAAATAACTGGGGAGATTGATATAAACAAATATTATGTAATTGCTTGATAGAATCCATGGGTCCTAGTGAAGAAACCAGACTTACGGGGTTACACAAATGAACTTAGTCTTCAGATACGGAGCAGCGCCTGTTTGTGTACAAGAGAAAAATATCTGTTAGTTTGTGTATCTTAAGATACAAAAAGGGTCTCCTATTCAAAATGCTTTTTTTGTTTGTTTGTTTCAATAAAAAGATTTGGAGATAGGTCAGTGGTGCAATTCAATTTTTTTTACTACCGGTTCTGTGGGTGTGGCTTGGTGGGCATGGCATGGGAAGGGTACTGCAAAATCTCCATTCCCGCCCCACTCCAGGAGAAGGATACTGCAAAATCCCCATTCCCTCCCCACTCCTGGGGAAGGATATTGCAAAATCTCCATTCCCACCCCACTGGGGCCAGCCAGAGGTGGTATTTGCCGGTTCTCCGAACTACTCAAAATTTCCACTACTGGTTCTCCAGAACCTGTCAGAACCTGCTGGATTTCACCCCTGAGATAGGTATATGAGGAGAAAGCAAACAGAGAATTATCCCAGAATTTAGGTGTTGTGAATTGTGTTGTCTTAATTGGCACTCCTTTATTTACCTGTAAGTACATTTAAACGTTGTTTAATGGAAATGCTAAATTTAGACACGCTTGCCTTTGCATATGATTGGACTTGCGAAGTAATTTTGGGTGTAACAAAAACAGGCAAAAATTCTAAAGGCTTATTTTTAAATTGCCTTTTCATCCCTCTCCTCCCCCCCGGTGTTTGTTTTTAACCAATGAACAAGAGCCACCAACAGCACCAGATTAAATTAGAAAAGACTGTAGGAAAATTTGCTGGTTTGTATAAGTGGCTGACAGGGCACTCACTTCTATATATAACATGAAGATATTGTTGAGAAATCCTAAATTAAATCAGCTTTTTTTTTGAGAGAGAGAGAAACAAATGTAATGAGTAGAAAGTCTCCTACATGGCTTCACGGTAACATACGGGGCTGATTTGTTTGAAATGGAAACCAAAGAAAGTCAGGGCCTTATACTTGTATAAGAGACCATCTAAGAATGCAACGATAAACCTCTTCTATGGCAAGAAAATGGCATAGATGTATCCATAAGGAAATCAGGAGTTAAGTTCAATTTGAAGATTTACTGTAGTGAGTAGAGTGTGACTTGCTTCATAGGTTAAAGAGACCATCTTCAATTTTGTGTGTGTGTGTGTGTGTATCACTAAATTCCATTAGTGTTTGTATTGACCATACTGCATGTAAGATTGCATATAGTTCCCCATGAAGATATCCTTCCACCAAAAAATGCCACCAACACTTAAGAATCTTTCTCCAAGGTCCAATTTCCATAGTGCATTTTTGCAAATGTAAGCATCCTTTCAGCAGCCAAGGTACCTATTTAATGCTTTTTGCCACCTGATGGAATGACAATACAAAGTAGGTAAGGCCATATGGCACATATAAGGAAGCTCAAAAGTTTTTCTTTTCCCATTGGGTTTCAGGAGGCACTTTTGGAGGCATTCTTCCTCTCTCCCTCTAGATATACCATATTTTTCAGAGTATAAGACACACTTCCCCCCCCCACCAAAAAAAAAGAGGCTAAAATTTGGGTGCGTCTTATACTCTGAATGTAGTTTTTTCAAAGCTTTTTTCCAGCCCTAACGAGCTGCTAGCAAGTGAAGCGATCTTCCGTGTGCCAACTCTCAGCTGTGCTTTAAAAGCTTTTTTCCAGCCTAGCAAGTGAAAGGATCTCCGTGCTTTGCCTGCTTTCCTCATTGCTGCTCCCTCTCAACTGTACTATAGAAGCTGTTTTTTATCCCCAAGCAAGGGATAAAAAGCATGCACGTGCTCAAAATCAGCAAACTAATATGCTGAAGCTGATCAGATTAAGGATGCTAGCCAGATGTATACCTGGTAGTCAGATTTTTTCCCCCTATTTTCCTGCCCAAAAACTAAGCTGCGTCTTATATTCGGGTGTGCCTTATACTCTGAAAAATATGGTAATTTATACATTATTTATGGTGTGCACTAACAATATTTATGTATGACAGGAAGCTGGAAACTACACCCCCAGTGTTCTATAGGTTGAGGAGGAATCCAAGAGCCTGCAAAAGAGTTTATGACTGCAACATATCTATGGTAATCAGGTGGGGGGGGGGAACAGCACAGAAAGTCAACAACTACCTGGGTCAGTGGCTTCAGGATGCTCCTGGCTCTCTGGACGGCAGTATTTTCCAAAGGCCTCTTCCTTAGGAATATCAGGGTACAAATAAACAAGTGGGGAAACCAGGATGTTGGTGGCATCCATGATCTTGTAACCCATAATAATCTCAGCAAATGACATGTTATTGAGTTGTTGCTTGGTGTATGGCTCCACTGACTGAATTTGTGTTTTTCCTGTAGAAAGCGGATTAAAAAGGACCAATAGACTCCTTGCCCAAGATGGAGGGAAAAGAGGGAGAATCAAACTCACAGCAATAAAAAAAGTATTCTGAAAAATATCACAAAATTCAAAATAAATCTTGTACACTGATGAGAAATTGGTCATCACTGATTATGCCCTTAGTAAACAGATGAATTCTTCTGATGTTATAGAACATTCATTAAAATATTACACATGGTAACCTCTGTAAGAAATAAAATATCAGCATGCCTTGACGTAGAAGAAATATGTTTGTTGGTTCAGTCCTTGCCAATTCCATTTAAAGGATCTTAGCAAGGATGGGAACAGACTTTCCATAGAATCCTATGAAGCCTAAAGAGACAGAAGTCGATGAAATTAAAAAGTTATTTGCAAAACCTAAGAATAAGGAAATCAAATGTCTTATCCTGATAAACCAATGAAATATTGCTTTAAATAATATGCATTAAAATCAATTTCCCATGATTTTAAAATTTAATATACAGTAACAAAAATGCCATGTCTACAATGGATTCCTTAATAATGTTGTGTTGTAATTACCTTGCTGCTGGAGACTTATTTGAGTAGTAACTCAAATTGCTTACACTTGTCCTATTATTGCTGTATTTTGGATTGAAACAAGATTGTTAATGTGTGGATCAATTGTTAAGTATTAAATATGCATATATTATATGTGATTATATTCATAGTATCTGAAATTATGACAAGAACTATGGATTTTTCAGGCATATATGGAAGGCTAAAAGAACAAGTACACAACATTGGAAAGATATGGATTGTCGGGGTATACTGTTTCTCAAGATTTGAAACAGGAGTTGGCAGAGTTCTAAGAAACAATTGGGTGTAACTTTTAAGCAATATAATACCATCTGGAGTCACTTAGTTGAATTGGGCAGCTATAGAATGAACAATCAAACAAATTGGGGAATTTTGTGTTCTGTTTATATTTTTTCCTTTCCTTTTGTACTATAAATACGAATTCTGAGATCACATTATGCTGTTAATACTATTATACAGTATGTGATCTTTGGTGTCATTCAATTTGATATAAATATTTAAAAAGCAAGGATAAGGGACAATTTATCTATTTTTAAACAATGGTCTAGTTAATACTTCCTGAAGTAGTAGGCAGATTGGAACAAAATTGGTTTTTGGATTTCACTCTTACTCATTTGTGGCATTGATTCCAAAATGACATAAGATGTATATATTAGGGACAGTTATATATAAATGCATCTACTACAGAAAATTGCATGCAAAATACGTATTTTTACACATTTTATGTTCGAACATACAGAAAGCTGACAAGCTTAACTCCTATAAAAATGACAGATGCTGAACATTCTCTTCAAAGAGGCATTTTCTCTTCCTTCTTACAAATAACAGGAAACCCTCTTCTTAGAGTGCTAGGGCATAAGTGTATTGAAAAATAAAATATATTTACTGGCTCTGAAATAAATATATTCTGGCCTTATTCCCATTTAATAGATTAAATCAGTAAATCAACTGAAATTCTCGAATTGATATTAAATGCTTATTTTTATGTTTCATTGCTTTCGGGGGCAAGCTGAGAAAAGATGGAAGAAAAGAGGAGGATGACCAGCAGCAAGCTGGATGGACTCAATGTCAGTGGTGATAAGATACATGTCTGGAAGACCTGAAGGGCTGGGCTAGATACAGATTATCATAGATAAAATCTATGCGGTCACTAAGAGTTGACTAAGACTTCATGGCACATAAGCCAGCCTAGCGCAGAGCACTTTTATCATGTCAGGGCTGCATTCCTTACCACTAATATCCTTCTCCACCCATGTGAAAGTGATTCCACCTTCCTTACTGCTTTCACTGAAACGCAACAAAAAGGTTCCAGGAGGCTTTGTGCTCAGGATGGCTCTTTCCCTCTCTTTGCTGATGAAGCCCATGATATATCTGGAGGAGAAGGAGGAGGAGGAGGAGGAGGAGGAGGAAAAAATGTATATAGTTTCGATATGGTGTATTTTACTTATTTTTAAAATAATCACAAAAATCATAGAGTTGGTTGTAATTATGCCAGACAGTGATTCCCCAAACCTTTTGCTCATTTGAAATTCTGGATGCATCTCAAGGACTAGCACAAAATGGCCGTCAACATGGCCAGTTTATTTTATAGATCCATTTATTGTATTGTTAAAGCAGGGCTTTTAAAATTGACTTCAGATTCTATATGGCAGTGTCCTCAAATTTGGGGGGGGAGGGGGACGGACAGAAAGCATCAAATTGGGAAAGGCTGGTTTAGAACTTCCTCACCTTTGAGGACCAATAAGTGACAAGGATAGCTTTTTCTAGACAGAGATGCTGTGAACAATTATGATTTTTTTCTGGTCACGCTTACCCTTCATTCCAAAGTGCCAAGATGTACTTCTTCACCAGGTCAATTATATTGTCCAGCCAGACCCAGAATGAAAAGCCTTTTCCTGCCATGTTCTCCTGTAGAGGATAAATCAAGAAGGCCATTAAGCAAACTGGCTCACAGTTTGACTCACAATTATAAGCCTCACTTTCCAAACTCTTACCTTGCAGAATTTGGCCCATGTTATTTGGCATCCAGAGTAATTGACACCAGGTCCTAGGACAAATAATGGGAATGGATGAAAAAACATTTATTTGTTTGTATCCCTCCCTTATTATTTTTACAAATAACATGAGGTGGCAAACATATCCAACACACCTTCGTCTTTTACTAACAAAAACCATGAAGTGAGTTGGGCTGAGAGTGACTGGAGAGACACCCAGCCAGCTTTCATGGCTAAGGAAAGGCTTCTATTTTTTAGCCTGGTGCCTTAACCATTAGACTAAAAATATTAAAATCAAATCAAATTAAATTAAAATGAAAGGGAGCCATTATGGTATAGTTACAGTATTAAACTTTCAGCAATGATAAAGGAGAGCCAGATTCTAATCCCCTGGTCTGCCACTGAGGGTCACTAGAAAGCTCCTGGACAGCTTTTTCTGGATTCATATATTCAACTAACATGAAATACAACTTACTGTATTTTTTGAAGTATAAGATGCACCTTTGTTTTGGGGGAGGAAAATAAGAAAAAAAAAAATCTGCCTCTGCCTACCACCATCCATCTGTATTCATCTGGCTAGCATCCTTTCTGTGTGAGACTGGAAACTGAAACAGTATTTGCTGTCTGAGTAACAAGGAAGGAGACAGCAAGGAGCCTGAGCGTGGCTTAGGTCAATTGTTCTAAAGCTGCATGCTGTGCTGATCTCTGAAACTAAAACTGAAACTCCTCTCCTCTGCTTGTGGTTTGCTTGCTGCTGCAAACTCCGACAGCCCTTGTAGCAAACAGCGAACAGTCAGGTCAGCTTCAGCACAATACTACAGCCTTATTCAGCACGAGCTGATTGGCGGGTGGATCGGCCTCCCGGAATACCCCCAATCAGTTGTTCCAGGCTGCAGGATTGCTATAGACCATCGCCTCCTCAGTGCCTCATGTTTTTGGCTACATTTGGTATATAAGACACACCCAAATTTTTCCCCCCCTTTAGGGAGGGGGGAAAGTGTGTCTTATACTCCGAAAAAAATGTAGTTTGTACATGGATGTTGCAGGGGGGAATAGGCATCATGTGCATCATATTACACAAATAATGTCATCATGGCTTGCATCAGACATCCGTTTTAGCATACTGGATTAACTGGATAACTGGATAAATTAATTTTGTGATTTGTAAACCAGAGGTTACAGTTTATACCAGTGATGGCTAACCTTTTTGCCATCGCGTACCAGGAGGGGAGGGGCGGGGGAGGTTTGCGCGCGCGCCCACACCCATAATTCTATGTGCCCCGCCCTGCACATGCGTGCACAACCCCCCCAGCTCCTGGCAGGCGATGGCCACGTAGACTTCTCTCTAGGAGTCTCTGGAGGCTGAGGACAGCAAGAAATGTCACTTCCTGTCCCACCAGGAGTTGAGAAATGGGCCGTTTCAGGCCTCCAGAGGACCTCCAAGGGAGTGGGGAAGGCTGTTTTCGCCCTCTCTAGATGCATAGAGAGGATCTGCAGCCAGGTGAGAAAGAAAAATGGGCCTCCCCCCACCCCAACAGGCCCTCCAGAGGCAGGAGACAGCCTGTTTCCCTACTTCTGGTGGGCCCAGAAGGCCCAAAAATTAGCTGGCTGGCGCGCGTATGCGCTCCAGAGCTAAACTGGCGTGCCCACTGATATGGCTACGTGTTCCACCTATGGCACATGTGCCATAGGTTCACCATCATGGGTTTATAGCATGTTATGTGATCTCAGCTAACTGTGATCGGTTCAAGAATCCAAATAAACCACTGTGATCAGATGTTTAAATTAGACAGCTATCACTACTCATTTGAGATGTTAGGATTGGGAGAGAAATCCCTCCATACCATCTTTATTTCCTTGGAGGAAAGTAAGGTAATAGCTTTTTTACATGTTTTTCAGGAATTTGGGGGTGGGGTGGGAGGGGATTGCCAGCACTGAAGCATTCTGGGCCTGGGTTTTAATCCTCAGCCAATGATTCTCCAAGTTTATATTTGAAAATTCTGCTATGAGTTCAAAACTGAGATCCTTGGGCTTTAACAAACCCTTAGTCAAGCTGGGAAGATGGCAGTCCCTTAGGATCAATAAATGTTAAACTGGAGGAGGGGGACTTTATTACCAAGTAGCTTTTCAGCAAGAGTCGTCAACTGTTCTATGCTGAGTCCCCGTTTGGTGGTTGAGGAGAACTGCCAGCTGAGCACCTCAGCAACTTGATCCCATGTGCCAATGGGTGGCTTGGTGAAAAAGTTCACGTTCTGCCAAGAGAGGAATGATTCATGAAATCAGGAGAAACAGCCTCTTCCCTCCCCATTCTTCTGCACTGGTGCATTTATAGCATAGCTTACCTTGGGATTGTTTGTCAGCATGTTGTACCATAAAATTGATGCCCATGCATTTGGCATCTGGCAAATGTTGGAGATCACCACTACTGGAAGTGAATGGGTCTACGAGTACAAAATACAAGTTACCTGACTACAAACCTATCTTTTTCGGAGTCTGAGGATCTTATTCTTCAAGAGCAAATTAAGTATGTTTTTTAGTTCTCCCATCTCACTAATCAGGACATTTATGAGATCATTTTGCAGCTCTGCAATGAATCAAGCTGTGGTATCAACATTAAAAGGCTAATATGCTAAGAGCAGTTTAACAATTGTTTCTGCTTTAATGGACCATAGCAAATTCTATGATTGAAAGAGTGCGTTGACCCACTTTGATTTTCTAGACTCCCTTTTCATAAACATCCGTAGTCTGGATTTTTAAGTTTGGGGACTCATATTTCAGAGAAAGGTTTATAACATAAACCATACATTGGAACTATATTCGTTTAAGGAAGTGGATGCTCCATTCATTTCAGAGGAATAATTCCCTACATAAAGGCAAAATAAATATCACACATAATGACTGTATGTCCATTACTGTAAAGGACTGTCGTTTATTTTAGAAAGCTGTCCTTTAGATTCATTTAATTTTAAATATTCTATTTATTTATCAACTTTAGCATCCCCTATCTCACTATCCATTTTTTTGGAATTGTTTTTGAATCTTCCTTTGTAAAGCAAAGTTACAATGGTTAGTTTATAAATAATTTCTATCCATAAGAACCTCTTTCAGATTTGCTCCTTTTTCAGGTTTGTTCTTTATTTTTTCCAAGAAAATATGGCCATTACACACTGTTAGTGAAATTGTCATATGGGCATCATTATCTCCTTTATGTGTCTTCTTGGAAACTGTTGCCTGAATGCTACCATAATTCAAATAAAGCTTCTTGATTCCTGTATTATATTTGATTTTGTTCCTGGAAAAATTTCAAGATGTTATCTAAACTATTACAACAATACAGAAGCTTCCATTCCAGCCATAAATAAGCCTTCTCATAAAGAAGTAAAGCTACAATTAAGTTAGTAGAACTGGTGAGATTCTTACCTCCAGGTCAATTTTCAAACCTTGGTGGTAAACTTCTGTCTCAAATGTAATAAGATGGAGTTCTTCTGTGACAATGAGAGAGGCCTGAGGAGAAAATGATGAGAGAAAAAAGTTAAAATTTGCATGAATTATGTACATACCTAGTTATTACTCACCTTTCAGCATAAGCTTAGAGTGCAAAAAAGAAGTTAAAAATAGTAAACTGAGAACTGGAAAAATAACAATATACCATCAGAAGACAATGTGAATTAGAAAAATCATGGAGCGTGCAGAAATGGATAAGCTTGTGAAGGAGATACAAGAAAAAGAGGAAACAGAATACTACCTAGTCTGGGAGAGATGGTATAAATGGTTGGAGGAAAAGAGAAAAAAGGACAAGGAAAGATTAAATAACGGTTGAATTAGGAGTAGAAATATAAGAGCAAATGGGAAGAAACCAAAATTGTGGAAAGGAAATTGGGTATATGTTTATGTCTAATGTAAATAAAACAATTAGAATAATAGAATACATTATAGTGATATATATATGATATATTAGAAATATATGTATAAAAGATATACTAGGATAAGAGAGAGAAAATGTGTAAGTACGGATTACCGACGCAAAACTGTTGAAAAGAAGAAAGTGTTAATATTTCTTTTTGTTTTTTAAAAATAGTAAGCTAAAGAAATTAAAGGCATTGAATAAGAAAAAGAAACATCTGACATTAATCTACACCAATAGAGGTTCATAATGGGATGGCTGTCATGGCCAGCCATCCCTGATTCCACCACAAACATATAATGCTTTTATACATTGTTCTTGTTGTTTTCTTATCTCAAGATCTCACTGACTCAATTCAACCATAATTTTCTCAGTCATCCACCTTAATGTCCTATTCAAGCCTTAGATTGATGGCAAAGAAAAAGCAAGGCAGTTATACATTTGTGAACTTTTATCGACCTTTCAAGAATCATTCAACAGAAACTTAGGTAGAAACAAAAGGGTGCTATTAAATGAAGAGCAAAGGCTTGGAAAAACAGAAGATATAAGTTCTTACTGGGTAAACATGTCAGTGTTGTAAATCTATTTGTGTGAAGAAACTAAAGACAGGAAAGCTGGATTTTCCAAGAACAGACCATGAGTCAAGACCTAGAGAATTTCAGACAGAAAACTGATCCAGAAAAATCAAGCCAAATGATGGGAATTCACAGTAACAACATTCAAGAAGTATGAGGGGTTTTTTTTCACAACAAGGGAAGAGGATCTGTAAGTTCCCACTATATAGCGAAAATTTCTGTAATTAGAGCAGTTGATAGTTCCTTCCATGGAGTCACGCTGATCTCTACTGGTCATTAGATGGAAGTATAATTTAGAGCTTGGTATATCTCATAAAACCATGTTTGCTATCTTAATCAGCAATCTCTTGGACTGGGTCTGACTCCTCATGCAGAAATATCTGAGAACCCACAGTCATCAAAATTACATGCTGAGTGTCTGCTAGTCTATAAGATTCTAGTATCTCCCATAAAGCTTCTATGGGTCCAACATGCTGGTGATTTCATATTCTGCCTGATAATTGGATAATGATAATGACAGTTGGACAAGGAAGAGGTGGAAATTGGCAGAGTGGGCTTACCAGGATTCACTGAACCCAGTATTGATAAGTATCTGTGGAAAACAAGGTAGACTTTAGTGAAAGAGGGACCCTCCCCTCCCCCCAAAAAATATCACTGGCTTGCTGATGGACACGATTAAAAATTAATGAACTAATTGTTCGCATTCTTTAGCTTACTTAAGTCCACCACACTGAAACTCATACAATGAATTGCCAACTGATAGATCAGGCTGCCAGTGACGGTCAGTTAAGTGTTTGTTTGTCTCTTTGACTTGTTTGAATTGGCCGGATAGAATCTGATGAAATGCTTGCAGTTCTTGCAACATTTGATCTGTTGCTATGACCCATAAATTCAAAATGCATACAAGGAAAAAAAAAATCTGAGAGTGGTATCCAAAGAGCAGTGTTATTTGGGTAGTTATATCCTTTGAATAAACACAATATATTTATAAAATATTATTTATAAGAATTCTATCCAGCTGTCTTGTTGGAAATGGATTTCTTGTCTGGTAGACATTGGACTGGATATGGCAGGTTGCTAAAGAGAGGTATCTTGATCTTTGTCAGAAACGTGCAGAGTAATGCTTGCCAGAAATGTCCAGTGAACTAGATTTCTTGTTCCAGGTCATATGCTTTTAAATATTAAATCTAATATACAATCACCAAAAATCTAACAACCAGAAGGAAGATCTTGAAAAACCTAACATGTCTTACAGGGAACTGTCACCACTCCGTTTTAAGAAGTATGTAACAGTAGCTTTAGGACTACATGAGCCTAGAGGCATGATATAGGCTGAAAAATGGCTGTATTTTGATTCCTTAGGTCATGCTTTTACCCAGGAATTGTTTTGCAGCAGTTGCCTGGTTTGCTTTATCAAAAAGTCAAGGAGTATCACAGATGCAAAGTTTCTGGAGGTATCACAGATGAAGGAGGAGGCAAATCATCACATGCAGTATTCTAGTTTCAAGAAAGGAATCGGATCCTATATTATGACACTGGAGATTATGTTGAAATTAAACTGCAAGAAGAATAAAGACCATCAAATCAACCTTTGATTCAGCTAGGTGCATTCTGGATATATTTCAAATTACAGTGATCTGTCATAATCTGTGGTCTGCTGGGCCCCTTCCTATGAATGCCTCTGAGTTTTAAATGACACTCTAATAGCAGACAACTCTTTGTGATAGATAGTATGTATTGAAACAGTACATGGGAAGAAATAAAGGCTGGGATTCCCAGGAACTTGTAATTATATGGCCTCTTCTGCTACTTCTGCTATACTTGTATCTACCACAAAGAGCTATATGGGATGTTGCACAATGGGTTGGGTGGTGAAAGCCCTCTTTATTTTTTCAAAAGTTATTTGTCCTAAGTATCCCAGGCAAATGATCTTTACATAATAGCATCTATGAATTATGTAGAGGCAGAAATGGATATATATAATACTGGTTGGCAAAGGCCATTCACCTCTGGAAGTTTTTGCTTTCTTGATGAGGCTACCAAAATAAAGTGGCTTCCATCTTTGCCAAGCCTATGGGAACTCCTTCAGATTAAATTTTATGATGCAGGAAATCAGTGGCGATTACTTGAAATTCATACTTTTAAAATTTGGCATACAGGCACTTCTCCCGAAGGCTCAACAACATCGCCTATACATGCCGTGCATATTTCTGGGTAGGGGGAAGAACAAATTACAGTAAAATGACACCCAAATAAGTAATAAGAAACTGGTCCATGAAATCCCAGAAATGTTGCTCATCAAGTGCTGAGAAAACTGTGAAAACAGTCTCTATAAACTGCGCAAAACTAACTGTATACTCAAAATTGTCATATGGGATAGGAAACAGGTTTTTTTTACTAATCACTTTCAGATTTGCCCTCTTGAGAAATCGTTTGATGGAAATACAAGTCTTTTGCAGGCACTCAAAGAGTTCCAAAATCTGTTGGAAAGAGCATCTGTTGCAGAGAATGATCTGGATGACTTTTTTTTTTAAATGAAAGAAATATAGAGCTGCAACTGATGGCAGGAAAGAATGGATATTGTTTTTTAAAATGTTTTTGAGATGATGTCCCTCAGTGTTACCAATGCAGATTCCAAGAGGCAGTAAATCTGAATGAAGGAAATTTGATATTGGGTCAATAGTTGGGAGGATTGTGGAAAAGCTGGGGATGAAGTGTTTGAATGTTCATCTAATTCCATCTGCTGAGAAATGAAAAAAAGCATTTCAAAGAAACTCTTAATTAACTCACTATAACCAAGGGTGGAGAATTCCTTGGTGTGCTCAGTTTTCAAGAGCACACATTCTAGACTAGCATTAAAGAAACTCGACTAAAATCCATTATGTTCTTGCTTATTTGGCCAGCCTGTGAGATGCGATGTAACAATAAGGTAATCCCAAAATAGTTAGCCTCTTGCCTCCTGAACAAATGAATCAGTCAGTACACTTTTGGCAGAAGCCGTATAAAGCGTTTTCTTTCTTATCCCCTGTTAGGGCCCTGGAATGGAAACCGGAACATGCTCTTTACATCATGAGGGCTTGAAACTTACTGTTCTATTTGACCAAGCAATTTGAACTCATGAACCTGAAGCCATGCTAAATCCAACAGTGGAAGGAAGTAGGAAACTAAAGAATTCCAATTATTCAGAGTGTTCAGCCAGGTTCATTCTCACACAGTCTGTAGTCCCTAAAATTTCACTAGTCAATAGTAGTCTTCTGTTGATGGTTTCAATAATTATGGGGGGCTTCATGGAGAGTCAAGGCATATCATGTTCACTGTCAAACTTAGGTCCATGAAGCGGCTACTTGGCTGATAGCCAATCAATCTATATGCCAGATTACCTGTGAAATACAATAACAGTATATAAGCATTACTGGTGCTATTTGAGCTAACTGGACATCAATCTTTCCTGATCCAAAAGCCCATCTAGGTCACACAAAGTTCATATCTTGAAGGAATGGGACACAGTTATTTTTGCTGAATATTTGAAAGCAAAATGATTCTGGCTCTCATTTTTGGCTTGAGTTGGTCCTTATTTTGGTGGTGGTGGGTATAACTGGGACCTTGGTTGTTATTGTTCCAGTTATCCATCAGTATAGACAAAAATGAATCAAGTGAGGCTGTCCTTGAATGGGTCCATCAATGTGATTTCATTCCTATCCAAATTGTGGATCAGATGCTGAAAATCATTCACATGCAGTGTTCTGCAAGTGACCAGTGCCCTTGGAATAACTTTCTCATATGTCAGCGGGCAGTCGCTAACTCACTTGAATCTTCCAATATTACTTTTAGCTTATGAACTTGTCTAAATTGATTAACATAATGCTTTCTTGCAGCAGCAATAGAGCAGCCCATTCTGCAGTTGGCCCAGAAGAGACGACCAAAATCCTCCTATTTGGATAAAGGAACCATATAAAGATTATAGTATGTCAGGAGTGCAAGAATCTGGCCAAAGGATCCATCACATTTTTCAGGTGTAGCCACTGGACATATCTGATGTAGTAGAAGTAGCTGGCTAGTTTTGTTGAAATTGCAAGGCATCAAGCCTTGTCTATTGAAACTGTATATTCTCTATCACATATTTTCAAACTTCCAGTTTCTCCAATTTGGCCACTGAGGCTGAAAGAGGAGATTTTAATTTTTGAGATGAGAAACAATGTCTCTTATGTATTTCAAGCATCCAGTATCCATTCATTGTTCGTTATATTTCTTCCGATTTTACTATGTAGATCGTGTGTCGGCAACCCAAGGCTCCAGAGCCAAATGCAGCTTTTTTGTCCCTCTGCTGCAGCCCCCTGTTGGGTAATCCCACTACTGATTGGCCCCACCCTTCGCCCTCCCCTCCCAGTCACTCCTCGCCTGGCCTGAGAAAGTAAGTGGTGGAAGCAGGTTATGCATCTCCCCGAGAGACCGAGGTACGAGCAGAACCAACAAGGACAGAAGAAGCATTCAGAAGATCCAGCATGAGATGAGGTGCCAGAGAATCAGAATCAGAATCAGAGAGAGAAAGAGAGAGAGGGGGGAGGGAGAGGGGGGGCTTGTGCATCCTTCCAGGCTCCCACCTGCCATGGCGCCCACCTCCACCTGGATGGCTGAGCCAGACAGCGTGGTACCTGCCTTCCCTCTCAGAGCAGGTGGGGGTGGGTACCCGCCCACCAGCCTCTGCCTGATTCTTGCCGCTGCCATCCAGCCCCCCCTCCACCTGGGAGGCGCTGCGCCGCCACCTCGTCTGCTGGAGGAAAACACAGTGGTGCTGGAACCAGAGTCTTCCTGGGGCTGAGCGAGGAGACCTGCAAGGTGCAACGGCTGCAGGAGTCCCTCAACAGCTCCTGCGTATAGAGGTCGGCTAGCACCATTGCAGGAAGTTGTGTGCCCTGCCTTTGCTATCACCGGCCATAGATGGGGCTCTGTGCTGCCACCTCCCAGCCAGAGCGCCATGTTTGTTTGGTTGCTGGCCACCTCCAAGGAAGGGGCTGCTCAGGCCCTGCCGTGGGGGTAGGGAGGGAGAGGGAAGAGGTTTGTGTCTCCCCAACAGGATCCGGGTTGGAGTTGCCTTACTTTGTGTGGATCTCCAACACTTGGCTTTGCCTGCCAGCCTCCACTCCCCCTCCACCACCCATGGTTGGATTCACACGACACATGAAGCTGGGCAGGAGAGCACGAATAGATAGATAGATAGATAATAGATAGATAGATAGACAGACAGACAGACAGACAGATAGAGTTGGATGGATGGATGGTTAGGGGGCAGGGAGAGAGATACCTGTTTCCACATGAAAAGAAAACACTGGGAACCCCAAAACCTGGGTAGCTGTGGCTGGGGGGGGGTTTCATGTGACTGGGTGGGAGCGATGTTGAATTGGCCATACCCACCAACATTTTGTGGCTCCTGGTGTTTTCTTTTCTGTGGGAAATGGATCCAAATGGCTCTTTCAGTGTTGAAGTGTTTAAGGTTGCAGACCCCTGACCTAGACCATAGTATCCATCTTCCCTTCTATTTTATTCCCTTTATTTCCTCTTATATAATCAATTCTTACTGGCATGAACCAAAAGGAGAGGAAACATGCTTTTATATACAACATTTTAAGTTATTTTGATATTAATTTCTCAACAAAAATACCACGTACTATCTAATTTTCTTCTAGCATACACACATCTTAAATTTTCTTTATTCATTTTCCCAACTTTCCCAGCAACATTCTACCAGAGTGAACAAATTTCATCTTCATTTGTTTTCTTGGATGTATATGTAATTTATAATCATTCACTTTGATTACTCTGTCAGAAATAACAATTTTGATCTTTGATACATTGATGTTCTTATATTCCTCTTTCTACTATAAAATCTATCCAACATTCACTGCATCTATGGACCCCTCACATCCTGGACATAAATTGTTTCAACTCTACCCTCAAAATGACGCTATAGGGCATTGCACACCAGAACAACTAGACGTAAGGACAGTTTCCCCCCACCCCCATGCCATCACTTTGCTAAACAACTAATTCCCACAACACTGTCAAACTATTTAGTAAGGCTATATTACTATTCTTCTTTTCATCTTTCCTATTACCTATCTCCTTTTCTACTTATGACTATAACTTTGTTGCTTGTAAATTTACGATGTATATTGTTTTATTTAGTTTCCTAATATGATTTATGTTGCTTGTTTATTTAGTATCCTATGACTATCACTAAGTATTGTATCTTATGATTTATGATGAATGTATTTTTATGATGACTATGATCACGATTTATCATTTATAGCTTTTATGTACATGGAGAGCTTATGCACCGAAGACAAATTCCTTGTGTGTCCAATCACACTTGGCCAATAAGGAATTCTTTTCTATTTTCTATTCCATTCCATTCCATTCTATTCTATTCGGATTCTCAATTGATAGCATGATATTATCTGCATGGAAAAGTATTTACACCATTCATAACTACAACCAATACACCTGTAATGTCTTATAGATTTATCCATAAATATATTAAACGTGGAATGTTGTACATTTCTCTAACTTTGGGCATAATGTTGAACTATTTGCTAAACTTTCTTTTTTTTCCCATTCATACTTTAATTTTATCATACAGAAACATTGAGGAACAAACTTCTGTTCCACAGTCCCTCAAAACAATCCAAAATAGCCTACATTACATTGCACCTTTCTCTAAATTAGAGAGATTTCTGGCTTTGCAGTCCGGCTGGGGTGGGGGGTGGGGATGGTGCTGGGATGGCTCTATGCGAGTAGCAGGCACGCCTGCTTGCTACGCATGCAGGTGGAGCATACACACACATACACTCGCTGCTCACACAAGCAGGGATGTGCATGCACTTGGCTGCTACTTTCATCACCTAGTTCTGAATGGCTCAAAGTTTGGTAGTGGGCTGTGTCCTGGACTCCTGGAGGCTGGGGACCCCTGCTCTAAATCAATAAAAATACAATAAGCTTTTTTTCTCACATTCATATACTGTTCAATGACCAGCTGAAGAGCAGATATTTGCATATCTTCTTAGTAGCATAAAGCTACACTGCATTTTGCAAATTTTGTTCATTTCCACATCTTGTATTTTTTTTTCAATTTTCTAGACATACTTAACAAGCTAATCTTATTTTGCCATTCAGTCTTTAACAGTAAAAAATTTCACTTTCGCTCCATAAGCAATTCACAATCACGTATCTATAGATAATTATCTATACTGTATTTTTCTTTTTCCTTTTCTTCGACAGTAACATTTGTAGAATTCATTTCCATTCTTCTCTTCAATGTATCATTCCCATACAAATCTCTGAATCATACCTTCATCACTTCATTTTCATCCCAAATCACTTCATTACTTTTATTTTTAATTCCATGTATCCCATTGGCACTCTGTTTTAAGTTCTCTTCATCTCTTTCTCAAACAAATTTTTATTTTCATCAAAACTACTCTGTATTTTCTCTCTTCTAATACGAACCACTCCTTTTTTTCCTTGACTATTTTCTATGAAACTATCTTTTTCTCTCTGTACACATTATATAATCTCTTCCTCTCATCCTAATTTTCTACAGTAATCATGCTTATATACAATTTGTTCTCATAAACATCATTCCATCAATTATCCTTTTTCATATTTCCCACTGATGTAATTCAATAAGTGTCAGTGACACTCTGTAAAAATATTGTTTGCTCTTTTCCAAGTAGCTTTCTCACTTTACTTCCTTATGGTCATTTGCCACATATTCTATTGGGAAACTAATCTACCTTCTAATACATCTTCATACAGGACTTGTACTTTTCTGTAATCATTGTACCTTTCACTAATTCTCCTAATATTATAAGTGATCAAATCAATAATGCTTTTAGGTTTTCTATTCATTCCTTTGCCATGTATACATATGAATGAAGTCACGTTTTAACAACCAACATCCTTTTTTCCAAGCAAATACTTATCAAAAAGTCACACTGTCAGTTATTCTTGAGTCTTCAAAAGGCACCATTATTTTTTCTGTACTCTCATCTTGTTCTTACCTATATTATCTGACAAAATATTTTTCTCCTGGTTTGCATTCATTTAGAACATTATACAGTTTTCCCTATTTTCATATCTGGTTCTTCGTTTATTACCATTCACTGGAGCACAACATGCTACAGACACCAGCTTGTGGATTCCTACTTAGAAATACACTCAAAAGAAACCAGTTAAAAATTACACAGTTAAATTTTTTTGTTCTCTCAGAAACATGGCAGTTCTTATTTTGTTTAAGATCTCTTCAGGTTAAACAAGGGGGAATGGGGATCGGGACTAAATTACCCTGTTCAAGTTATTTCTAAGATAATTTCCCTTCCTCAATATTACTCTATTTTTGTTCATGAAAGATACTTTGGATGTAATTCAAAAACTGAAAAGCTCAATTGTGAAAGGGAGGAGACCAAGCAAGAGCAAAACAAGGAGAAGGGATAGAACTATTGTTATTTAACTCATCACCGACAAACTCCATCACTACCTATTCCAACTTAAAACAATTAATTTAAAACCAGCCACATGATGGGATACTCACATCACAATTGGCTCTTCCACCATTGCCACATCTCTGCTCTCTCAGTGTCTGTGAATGAGAGAAAAAAAGGGATTACATTGGGTAGGTTGGTTTGGACTTACCTAAGACCTTCCCTACATAAGAAAACAAACCTAAAAGAATATTTGCTTCTCTTCTTTGCTACAATTCCAAAAAATGTTCAAAGCTTATGATTCCGTTTTATGAACTTAAGCTTTTCATGGTGCCTGAAGTCATGAAAAATGTGGCACATCATGAGCAATAAGAATGCAATGATTTTATACTTTATACAAGAGATTTGTTTCTATTATCTAGTGCAGGGGTGGGCAATTGTGGCTCTTTTACAACTTGTGGTTGGCAAGCTGTCTCAGGAATTTTGGGAGTTGAAGTCCACAGGTTGTAAAAGAGCCACAATTGCCCACCCCTGATCTATTGTGATGATTAATCACACTTACTGGCTAAGGACGTATATTTAAATAGCAGCCACTAAAATGGAAAGTGGATTATTTCATGATAAAATAAAAGAATATAGGAGGAGGAGGAGGAGGAGGAGGAGGAAAGCATTATCTAAGATAAGAATGCTTTCATTCATTCTTGTTACCTCCATGCTGGGCCCACATTTATAAAAAAAATGCTCACCAAATGCTTGAATTCTGCAGAAAGGCTTCCATTGTTGGACTCCTCCATGTTCATCACCTTAGTATTTGTTCCCAAGATATTAAACTTCCGGGATCTTGATAAGCCAAAGATAGGTACATCTTTAGACTGTCTAAGCAATTATTAAAATAGCAACACCCTAAACAAAGAACAAGCTAGCCCCTCTAAAGATACTTTGGGAATCACATATCTGAGATCCATCAGTAACTTCCCAAAGGTAGTATTTAAGGGTGACATCTTAAACTTACCCCCGGAGGGCAGCCACTTCACCAGAATCCCTGCAAGAAGGAAATAAATGTGAATCATAAAATCAGGAGAAAATGAATATACAGTAGAACCTCTGGTCACAACCACAATTCATTCCATAACTTTGGTTGCAAACCGATTTGGTCATGACCGGAACCTAATTTTAGAAATTTGGCACTTACCAAAAAAAAAAAAAAAAAAAAAAAAAAGGCGCAGAAGGAGAAATCAGCTGCAGGAAAAAAAATGTGAATATTTTGGCTGGAACCCGATTTGGTCGTGGTCAGAAGCGTTCGTGACCAGAGGTTCTACTGTATTGATAATACTACAAAAGAAAAACAAAAGAAAGGCTGAAGTTTTCAATTTAATATAAAATGAACATTTGAACATACTTGTCAATGCAAACTTTGATTTTCAGCTGATAATTCAGCTCGGGAAACTTAACCAGTAACCTACAGAAGAGAAAATAAACGTTAACTTCTGAAAACATGTCTCTCCCTACTCCTGCTCATCAGTAACATACACAAACACACAATGAATCTGTAATTTATCTGATCCATACTAAACTAGGCTAAACTGATGATGGGGGGGATCAGCAGCTATTTACTGATATTAGCATAAACCCCAGTAGGAAAATGACACTTATCCTAACATAAGGCAAAATAGGATCCATGATACCGACCACTATTTATTTGACAGTTTCTTAATTGCAATTTGCAAGTGTGGAGATAGGTAAAAATGTAAATCCCTTTTCTTTCATTATCTGAAACAATTTTAATAGTACTTACAGAATAACAGGGTTGGAAGGGATCTTGTAGGTCTTCTAGTCCAATCCCCTGCTCAAACAGGAGGCCCTATACCATTTCTGACAAGTGGCTGTCCAGTCTCTTCTTGAAAGCCTCCAGTGATGAAGAACCCACAACTACTGAAGGCAACCTCTGTTCATTGGTTGATTGTTCTATCAGAAAATTTCTCCTTATTTCTAGGTTGAAGCTCTCCTTGAGTTTCAGTGAGTTTCCAATCACTGTCTGGCCTTCAGGAGCTTTGGAAAACAGATTGTGCCCCTCCTCTCTGTGACAGCCCATCAAATATTGGAACACTGCTTTTATGTCACCCCTGGTCCTTCTCTTCACCTAGACTAGCCATGCCCAGTTCTTGCAACTTGGAAAAGCCCACATAACCCCTCTTTGCCCAAAATGTATTTTGCAAATTCTAAAATAGTTTATGAAGGCTGCAGAATTCAGTTTTTCTGATGAAGGATTTAGGTTATTTTAAATAAGTATGCTTAATTTGGAACATGTATGGCCTTGCTTTCAGCACCCTCCTTCCTATTTCAAATGTCTATGAGCAGAAAACTCACCGTACTTTTGTTGTAAATTGTACTCCAGTTTTGATAACAAGTGGACGGTCTGGATGCATTGGCATACAGGGCTGCCGCTCTACTACAAAAGCACTGTTAAAAGCAAAGGGGAGATCAGTGGTGATTAGTGGAGGGAATTATGAGAAAAGAAGTGTCAGTTCAAATCTACAAGTTCACTGAAAAGCTACAACAAGAATGCTTGACAATTACACTTGACTGTATTTTTAAGCAAAACAGTCAGATATATTTGGGATTCATACTGCTCCCAAAATTTATGATATACTTCTCAAATGAAAAACAAAATGCAGTACCAAAAATATAGGTTTCAAGATAAAATGCAGTGGACATTGTGCAATTTTTCATGTATTTTTTTAAAAAATTGCAGCTTAATGCAGTAATAGTACAGGACACAGTTATGAATAAGTAACTGTAAAATACTCTGTTCTCAGGGGTGTGCCTGGCTCTACCTCTTCTGATTTTCCATGTTGGTCAAGACTGTCCTGTCTGAGCCTTCATTTGAAGTTAATTTTGGCTGAAGTGTGTATTGTATTTGTTTATTTGGTTTTAATTTTTGGACTCTAATAAACTTCCAGGAATGAGCTTTGTGCTATTTATTTACTTATACATAAATAGACAAACTTGTGGTTGATTGTTAAGTAGTCAGTTTCTATGTGCAATATTTCAGCACTCCAACTGCAGACAACTTGATCTTTTCCATATACCCAAGACAAACAGGCAGTACCTCTTCATGAGATTCCTGAATAATTCCACAATGCGCTCTTCCAGCAATGGCCGGTGTTGAACAATTGGGTCCCCCTTGTAGGAGACCTTCTGCTGCAGCTCCTCAAGTTTCTTAATCTGCTGACGTGTCTGAAGTTGTGACTCAGCCAAGGATGTTATCCTGGGTTGAAGGGTAGGAATGGAACAAGAGAAAAACTGCTATACCTTATGTCAACATCACAATTGAGTAACTATACTTTCTACCTAAGGAGGCCACCCTAACTATTTTATCCTGGTTTCTAGATAAATTTTGTACAATTCATACAATCACCCAGCTAAACTAGGAATGGATATCCTGCAATTCTAACATACTCATTAGTCAGGTAAAATGGGACTATAGTTTAATAGCATCTGGATCATACAAGGAACCTGAGTGAGCAGAAATTCCTGATCTAAATCTACTAGTAATGTCAACTCTACAATAACTTTTAAGGTGGAGAGAATGTCCTCCATATTTTCTACTCATGAATATTTTCTATGTATTTCAATTACCTTTTTATTTGGAAGGTGGATTAGAAAGATCCTACATTGACAATATATTCTCATTTTGTAACTTTATTGAAAGATAACTGGCAACAAGTTCTGCAAACAAAAAAGCAGCCAGAATCCATTCTTACCAGTTCTCCAGACGATCTAGGCAGATGTTGGGTGGTCCACCAATACATGCAATTTGCTGTCTCCGCTTCCAGTCAGCCAGTTCCTCATCCACTAATGTTTTCTGCACATATTCCATGGCAGATAAGAGCCCAGCCAGTTCACTCACAATCCCCTTTGAGAGGAAGGAACAGGAATGTTGACAATTCTTTTCTGGTCTTATTTATCATCTATATTATCATTCAAATACAGTAGTCCTTGCTTAATGCATGTTGTTCAGTGACCCTTAGAAATTACAACATCACTGAATAGTCTTATGACTGGTCCTCAAAGTTCCAAACATTACAGTGCTTTGGTGGTCGGTGAACAATATTCAGGTCCTCTCAGATCCACCTGCATGTTCAACCACTTTTTGGCTGCCTTCCACCTGCTGTGGCCAACTATTGCCACTGTGCCATCTTCTTTCGTGCTGGTGCCACCAGAGCATCTTTTGCACTTCATCCAGGGCCTCCCTGGCCAGGGACTTTTTGTGTGTGAAAGAAGGACCTTGCTAGAAGGACTTTTTTTGTACTGGTATAGCTAGGGCCCTCTTTCATGTGCCTGCCTTTTAAAACTTTGCAGGAAAGCCACCCATGATTTGGACAAGGCCTTATGAAATTTGGACAAGGGCAGGGGTAGCTAGCAGAAAGTGCCAGGACAGGTGCCCATCAACAGAGGCAGGAAGAAGACAACAAAGGGCAGTAAACGGGAAACAGGGAAAGCAATTATTGGGTGGCAAGGTTGACAGAGGTGGCCGAGTGAATGGCAGTCTAAAGAGCAGAGTTGGGGAAGAAATAGGTGGGTGGAGGAAAATGAAGAGAAGGCAGTCCCTTATCCTACCAAAGCTTGGAGCTGGGGGGGACCAAGTCAGTAGCTACTTGGATTGGGATCGGTTCCCAGTTAACAACCAATGGAATTTGGTTACTGACAGCAACTGTGACTGCCAGGATTGTGATTGCAAAGTAATGTGGTCATTATTTAGCAATGGAAATTCTGTGACATTGCTTAGCAATGGAAATTCCAATTCTGGATAACACTGTAACTCAAGGATATCTGTATATTTTTATCAATTAAATATATTTAAATATGAGTTATATCCTGACTTATACTCAGAACAGAAGGAAAAACTGGTTAGTCACAAACGATGTCCTTTGATTTCAATGAGTATAAGAATGACTTAAGTCCAGATTTATCATAATAATTATAAATGGTACCTCCTCCCATGTTTGAGCCACTTAGAATGAAATATTGGACAAATTTAATCATAATTAACATTCTTTAGAATTCTACTAATTAATATTATGATAAAGTAATGTTTTATGAATTTAATATAAATATGATAACCAGAATCTCTGATTGAAAGAATCAGAAGTCAGGAACAAATTTTGATTTAGATTTCTAGTTTGTTAAGAGAGAAACAAACTATGGTTCACATGGTGGTAGACAAACCCACAAACAGAACTTCCTGATTAGTTTCTCATACTAGCACAATATGCTAGTTTGTTTATTTATTTGCCACAAATAAACTTCTACATTAATATGTAACATAGCTCTACTAGAGAAAGCTGTAGGCTTGCTTAAAAATTCTTTATTGCAGGATTAGACATTTGAAGGATTGGAGATTACAACTGTCAGTCACACAATTGTCCAGATACTCTACAGGAGCTATTTTGTGTCATCAATATGAGAGATTGTTTTTTATGACTTTTAAGTGAGTGTTAATTGGAAAGGGGGATCACTGGGATACAGTTCCCTACTTTAATAAATAATAGGAATCACATACTGCACCTTTCCCAGTGAGGCATTCAGAATTGTATACTTCAGTTTTCAGAACTTCGTAGCCAATACAGCTATTCCTAAGAATTTGAGTCTTTGAAGTCCGTTCATTGGGTATACCAATAATGGTAGAGGCTGCATGTAGCCAAAATGATAGTCCACAAATTATTATAGTTAGACTCACTTGTATAGTTTGTTTAGATTTAGTATAATATATGAATCTAGCCAGTACCTAAAGAGGATCTCTCATTTAGCTTTCTGCAAAGCCATGGTGAACAAAGAACAAGTTTTTTTCCACAAACCCTGACATCTGCTGTACAACCTGCCCAATGTGCCTTGTAGGTAAGGATTTTTGTTTTTGGAGAAGTGAATAAAAGATGTGGACGGCAAGAGAACTTTTTCACAATAGCCCTCACCCTTCGCATTTGATCCAGTGCAGTTAGCATTTGCTCCAGCTGTTGCATCTTCTGGCGTGTCACTGACTGGTTGTTTCCATTGAGATCTTGCATATCTAAGAGGGGACACAAGAGAGGGGCAAACATTATTTAAGCCCAAATATCAGTCCAATTCCTTCTCTTGCATATCTGTGATTCTCAGCTCATTTCTTCCTAGTAAACAAGCAGCTTGCTCCTATTTTAGGATTTCCTTACCACTTTTCGTCATTTTGTACATGGAAGTGAATTGTTCCCCTTTTCTCAATCTTGGGTTTTTTTCATTAGTTTCCTTTTGATTTAGATCGTGACTGTTTTCAAATAAGCACATTTTCTAGTCCAGCCCAGTTCTGAGTGGCATCAGTGGAGAAGAAAAAATGAATAAAATGGAATATAGAGAATCTTGATTCAAATCTTGCCACTTTTGTACATGCATCTAAACTCGATCCCATTGCACGCTGTTTTAGGATTTTTGTTTGCCCTTGGGAGCTGGGGTGGGTGTGGCCTAGTCTTCATGGCTGACTGGGTGGGCATGGTTTCTGGGACAGCCTCACGGGACAACTCTGGGCCTACTGCAGACCAGATTCAGCCTGCGAGCCACGTGTTTGACATGTCTGATCTAAACCATTCAAAAGTGGTGGGTGGGGCTTGTTCTGCCATGCTCTGTTGCTCATCTTGCCAGTGTTAACCCCATTCCAGCAGATGCTGCTACTGGTACTATATAGATAGGATGGGAAAACACTCCCATCTTGAGGGTCATATTGGCTAGAGATGATGATTAGTTGTTACCCAACACTAACTTAAACACAACAGATAAGGAAACAATGGGCTACCTTTCATCTCTACATTCTTTATAGTCACTTTCAATATGATGGGAATATGATCCCACTCTGAAGGCTTTCCCAAACCCATTAACAGAGGCAACCTTTTCATATATATATCTTTTTTAAATGTTTCATGGACGATTTAAAAGTTGATCTTTCTGTAGTTTGCACTGATCGTTGTTATAGTTTTGAGCAATAGTTAGGACACTGTGCATAATTTATTCAAGTTGCAAAATTAAACTATTCTTTCAAGCATAAATCTTACACAAACTGCTGTATATCTAGAAACTGTTGATCATAAATTTCTTGTCCCTAATAGAACTCCATGGACAAATCCTGCAGTACCTCAATTTAGTATGCTTCACTTGTATCAAATTAGAGGAAATTAGATGAAATCTATATCTTTTAACCAGGAAATTCATTGGTTGCATAAAATGTATTACATACCACCTTGACTCTTCAAAGTCTTATAATTAAAATCAAAGTCATCCTGCAGGTTCTCCACCACTTTCATCTTCTGCTCCAGATCCTATAAAAGCCATGAAAATTGCATAGGATCATCATATTGGAAGGAATAGAAATATTCAACCAACTATTCTTGATCCAGACATTCTGAGTTCCCTACCTGGACGCGCTTTCTAACATCTTGCAAGTGTTGTTCCAGCATCTGCTGTTTCTCCGTCACTACAGCAGCTGTAGGGTGGTTTGCCTGTCCACCTTGCTATAGTAAAGTGGGAAGATATGGGAAAAAAAATAAGAATAATAGTTAATATCTTGCAAGTAATGGAGCTATTGTAATTGTGTGCTTGTGCTCGAAAATCCAACTTGAGACTGCTGTTGATGAAATGCTTGTGAAAACAACAGTCTGGGTTTTGTTTTTGTGTTAGTAGTGATATTATTTAAGACTTAGAAAAGGGGATAATTGGGCCAAACAATTTAAGAATCATTAAAAACAGCCACCTTATCCCATGCCTTAGGATAGGGTGGCTGTGGAGTCCCCATACATTTGGTTTTTATTCCTAGCTTGACTATGATTTGTTCTACATATGTTTTCTTTCTTTCTTTCTTTCTTTCTTTCTTTCTTTCTTTCTTTCTTTCTTTCTTTCTTTCTCTTTCCTTCCTTCCTTCCTTCCTTCTTTCCTTCTTTTCCTTCTCTCTCCCCCTCCCTTTTTCTTTTCCAGAATTATCAAGGAATTAGGTGTTCTTAAAACTGAATCAAATAGCCTTATGTAAACCAATGATGATAGCTGGAATAAGTCAAAACAGCCTTTCCTCACCTGTGCTGCTGTTGCTGCTGTCTGTAGCAGTCGGTTCTCCTCCCAGAGACAACGGGCCACAATGCGGGCAATCTCCATGGGTTTCTCCAGATACCTGCTCTATAAAAGAAACAAGAGAATCAAATTAATGCCCAGGGATTGTTGCTACTGGATAAATATTTTGAGAGAGCCAGCATGTTATTAACTCCTAAGAACTGAATTGCTGAATCCTGACCAGTTTCCATTCAAAACTCTACCTTCATAAATAACCTCTACCTTCTGACAAGGCTGTGCAAAGCATTCAAAAGATATGCTTTGCAAAGCATGTTGCTCAGAGTACCCTTATTCAAGAACACCTGTCATTACCATAAGGCTTATAGCTGCTTCACAGGCTGTCTTGGTTATCCAAGATATAAATGCATAGCCATTACATTTCGTAGCGGTCCCAACAGAAGTACGGTCTGTGTATACATGCATACAACTGGGGAAACACTTCAAGGCAGCTGCACCAAGCCTTCTGGATTGTGGCTGCTTTAATGCTTTAATAATATTGCATTGGTTTGTGATACAAGCCTACTTGCCAAAAGTTTCTGGGAAGGCCAGACAAATCTTGCACACTACTTGTCTTTTCCCCAATACCTGAACTTCACTGATATGTTCTCATTGCATATTGAAATTCCTCAATCAGACTTCCCCAACCTGGTTGTGAAAGATTAGAAGGAAGAAGCTGAAGGGGAAACAGCCTCAGATCAGACAACTCTTTTATAGTAACAATATATAACTGGCAATCATTCTTCCTACTGAGAAATGAGCAACTCAGGCAGGAAAGAGATATAAGATTTGAACCTGAAGACTGAGATGACAGATAGACAGAGCTTGAAGTTGTCAGTTTTCTACTCCAGTTATTACTTTTTTTCCCTGGCATTTATAATAAAGGCAGCTTATTAAAAACCGGTCTCCTCGAGAACTTCCAGTGGCATGGCGGCGATTCAGACGTGGAAATAGCGGGGCTCTTTGGAGCCCCGCGAAAATCCCGTCCGCCAAGCCCCCGCCGGTAGGTCTGCGGACCTCCCCTGTCCTGTAGGGGCAGGGGGAAAGAGAGGGACCCCCTCGGACGGCCAAGAGGAAAGGGCAGGTTCCTTGAGGCCGGAGGATACCCTCTACGCCGGTGGCGGTGGGAGAGGCAGCCATGGCGGCTGTCCCAAAGCCGCGGCAGCCGGGAAAAGCAAAGTGCAGGAAGAGACGCAGGAGCAGGCTGTTTGAGCACCGGATGAGTAAGACCAGCCCAGGCAGGAACAGCTTTCAAAGTTTTTTGTGGACTAACAATGCCCTGGCCCTAATAGCGGCTAAGAATTATCAGGGCGAAAGATTTAAAATAATTAATAGAGAAGAGAAGATCCTTTAAAGGATGATAATATTTATCACTTGCTTTTGGAACTAAATGTTTTTCTGGAAGGACCTTTGGTTACTAAGGAGAATGGATTAGCCGCAAAGAGAAAGGAAGAGAAGAGGAAACGAAATGGAATGTCCTTTTAAAAAAAAAAAAAGAAGAAGCGGTGAGAATAATAAGTGAAGAGAGCTTAAGATGGACGCTTGTTAATAGAAGTGAAAGTGGGAACTGCAAATTGTGTATTTCTTGCTGCTTAAAGAAGAAATTTTGTTTCTTATTTCTTGAACTGGAGTATATTAAGAAAAACTAAGGTGGTTTGATTTTGGATGTACTTAACTTATTTTTGAACTTAATAAGCGGTGGGACTTTAAGATGGACGCTTGTTAACATATTGAGCCTGTAGTACAGTGGACTAAAGCACTGTTATTAACACCAGCTGTCTGCAATTACTGTAAGTTCGAATCTCACCAGGCTCAAGGTTGACTCAGCCTTCCATCCTTTCAAAGGTAGGTGAAATGAGGACCCAGATTGTGGGGGCAATAGCTGACTTTGTATAAATATACAAAAGTATGAAGGCTATTGCTTAACGCATTGTAAGCCGCCCTGAGTCTCTGGAGAAGGGCGGCATATAAATTAAAAAGCAAAAAAAAAAAAAAAGCAAGTGAAAGTGGAAACTGCAAACTGTGTATTTTTTGCTGGTTAAAGAAGAAACTTTGTCGCTTATTCTTCAAACTGGAGTATACTGAAGAAAAACTAAGGTTTGATTTGGATATACTTAATTTGTGTTTGAACTATTTATGGACAGCTGGAAGGAAGAAGTTATTTGGAACAGTTAAATCTGCTGATTGATGGTGTTGAAGAAGGAGGGTGTTGCCCTAGGAGAGGACATGATGACACCATATATGGAATACAAAAGAATTAAATTTGTTAGTCTTTATAACTTTATGGCTACTGGAACTGGAAAGGAGGAAAAAAGAAAAAAGAAGAAAGAGTTTGGGCAGAAGGAGAGAAACACCTCAGTTTGATTAAAATGGATGTAAATACTGTGGATGGATGTAATTGATTTTTAAACAATGTAAGGAGGAGAGTTCCTCTCCTCTCTCTCTCTTTCCTTTTATTACTTTTTTTTTCTCTCTCTCTTTTTTTTCTTTTTTGCTTTGTATTATTTTTCTATCTCATTCCTTTCTTTTTTGCTTCTTCTTCTTCCCTTTTTTTTTCCTTGCAAATTTTTTCTTTTGACAATTTTTGTTATACTTTTATTTCTTTGGCTTTCTTGTTTTTTTATAGAAAGTAAGGGAATGTGGATAATTGAATATTACTGTGAGCTATTTGAGGATGATGATTTTTAAAGCAAGGGATATTATTATAGAAAAAAAATGGATATTTTGAAAGAAACCTTTTTTTGTTTTTGTTTTGAAAATTGATCTAAAAAGTGGTTTAAAATGGCGTAAGCTGTAAGAAATATGAAGATTAAGAATGAATCTTTGATTACTAATGAGAAATGTTGATAACAATTACAATTACAGGGAACTGTCTTTTTAAAATGGTTAAAAATATTGTTCTTTATAGAAAATAAGAAAATGTGAATGAAGTTTTGAACACTGTTAAGAACTATTTATACATGTTTATTTTTAAAGCGAGAAATATCATTATAGAAATAATCTGAATACTTTGAAAGAATTCTCAAAAAATATTAATAAGCGTTTTAAGGATATAGAAAATGGATTTGAAAGATGTTTAAAATGTGGGTTTTTTTTATAACATGCAAAAAATGGGAATGAACTTCTGAATAACAATAAGACTTGTTCATAGATTTTATAATTACGGTGAATTAATTTATAAATAGTCTAAAATGCTTGGGAATTAGATGATAAAAATTAAATTGTGAATTTGTCAAATACAAGGTTAGGAGTGGTAGAAAGCATCTCTGGAGAGCAGCTGACTAGGCTGTGAACCAGCTAAAAATAAAACTAGGAGGAGTAGAGGAGGCAATACTGGAGAGCAGCTAGAGCCAAACTGTGAACTAGTTAAATATAAGGTAAGGAGTGGAGGAAGCATTCCTGGAAAGCAGCTTATTATGCTGTGATCCAGCCAAAAATAAAAAAAAAAGGAGGAGAGGAGAGGATATACTGGGGAGCAGTTAAAGCTAAACTGTGACCAAGCGAAATATAGGTTAGGAGTGGAGGGAAACATCCCTGGAGAACAGCTGAAATCCAGCTAAAAATAAACCTAGGAGGAGTTGAGGACAAAATGTTGGAAGCAATTAAAAGTAACTGTGATCCAGCCAACAAATAAGGTTAGGAGTGGAGGGAAGCATCCCTGGAAACCAGGGCCTGGTGGCTCAGCAGACTAAAAAGCATTGTGATTAACACCAGCTGTCTGCAATTACTGTAAGTTCGAATCTCACCAGGCTCAAGGTTGACTCAGCCTTCCATCCTTTCTAAGGTAGGTTAAATGAGGACCCAGTTTGTGGGGGCAATAAGCTGACTTTGTATAAAATATACAAAAGCATGAAGGCTATTGCTTAACGCATTGTAAGCCGCCCCGAGTCTCCGGAGAAGGGCGGTATATAAATCAAATTTAAAAAAAAACAAAAACAGCTAACTAAGCTGCAAGCCAGCTAAAAATAAAACTAGGAGGAATGAATGAGATACTTTTGATGAATAGATATTGATCTTAAAATGTTTTTTAGAGAGGAATACAATATTTTATATTGATTATTAGATGTGTTTCAAAAGAAATATTGACTTGATTTGGGTCTTTGAAGTATGGGAAATATATGAAATACTGATTGTTAAAATGCTAAATGAATATTATAAAGTACTATTTGGATGTGAAGTTTAAGAGTTAGGGTGATTATATATCAGAAAATTAAATGTTAGAATAAGATGTTAGATTGAATGATAAAAATTGGGTTTAGATTTAGGGTTTTTCTTTTTTCTTTTTTTTTCTTTTTTTTGTGATTTTCTGTTTATTTTAAGATGTTAATGGAGGGAATTGGAATTTATATCTATGTTATACCGGGCCAAACTCTTGCTCCAAAAAGATGTTGTTTTATGTTTTATTTTTTAAAAAAATAAATAAATTTTTTTCAAAAAAACCCACAAAACCAATCTTCTTCAATCTCTACCTGCTGTACCTCTACCTGCTAGCCTTCAAGTTCAAGTAATGTTTTAAAGGATGCCTAGTATATTTCAGACATCTTGGATCGCAATTCCCATTATCTCCAGTTATCATGCCCAATGCTCCTGAATACTGTTCTTCCTGAAAAATTTAAAGCTTGATTTAGACTTCTGCGTTACTACACATCAGGGAATGTATGCATCTGTTGTTGTTGCATTTATACTTCTGCAAATTTTAATATTGGGGCTAGGGGATGCTCAAATAATAATGTCTTCTGCTTGCCTCCCAATAGGAAGTCAGATCAAATAATCAGCATGCAGAATGTGTACCTCCACACAATATGTAGTTGAGATTAAGGAGGTGTGCGTGTTGGCTCGTTTGCAACCATCTGCAACCTACACTTACCCATCAATCTCTTTGCACATACAGTAGTAAGTGTTGATGCCTACAAGTCTAAATCAAGTTTAAGAAGAAATGTTGTTACTCTATGAATTGATTTTTCAGGATAAAAATGGAATTATCTCTACATTCCAAGCATAAACACTGATGCAGAAATTTATTGGAGAAGGCTGACCTTGAAATGAGAAATGATGCAATATTTGGGCTCTGGGTTTAACTTCAGTGATAACCACAGCCAGATCTTAATTGCTTTTTAAAATGCCAACAAGGTTAGGGGCAACTATACAATGTTGCATCAAAGAACAGTGCACATTATCACCTTGGGGTATTTTGCTAATTATAGACTGGCCAGAATGATTTATGCTTTAATAACATCTTATCTAGATTATAATCTTGTGTCTTAGATGGGACTTCCCTTAAAAATGTCCCAGCACTTTCTGCCAGTACAAAAATTCTTTAGCCTACTGTCATGTGATGTATCTGATTAAAGTCATTTTATACTTACTCTTGGTAATTTAAACTAGCTGCCTGTTTCAATATACTTCTGCTGACTTGTAAAATCTTGAACAATTCAACAGATACAATCGGTTAGAATGGTTCTTGTGGTATGTACTTGTCTACCTTCACTTGAGGATCTTAAACATGCTGCTGTGAAAAGTGTTGTCTTCCTGTTGTGGACATCCTCTCTAAAGAACTTTCCACTTTGGATATATCAAGTTTCTTCTGTGGTTTGGTATTAAAAACTACTTAAAATGTTCACCTAGACTTTTAGATCCCCCAATGACTTTGCTTCTGATTCCATTAGAGAGTTCAATCTTATTAGTTTACCGGTCTGCTTTGGTGCTACTGATATAACTGTTCTTATTTTCTAGTTTAAAATGAGATACTAATACAACAAGTAATAATTTTTGTAAGGTTTCCCTGAGAGGCATAATTGAACTAGCAGGCTTGCAGCTGGAGATTCAGGGACACTAATACAATACTTTTTATTGCAGATACTAGAAAAGTCCTTAATCATAAGAAAACAACTACATCAATCACATTGATGGCAATCATAAGACTCTTTCTTCCACTCTTATGTCAGAATGGACTGAAGGACTGAAATTACTATTCAAACAGAGCAGTAATTAGCACCTATGTATTGTTATTGCTACCCAGCATATAACAATACCATGTATTGTTATCAGAGGATGGTAGAGGACAGGAAGGCCTGGAATAACATTGTCCATGGGGTTGCGATGGATTAGACACAACTTCGCAACTAACAACAACATCATTGTTATTGCTATGGAACAATCTGGTCTCAGGCTCTTTGCTTCTGACCTTTTTAACTCTTACTCTCACAATTATACAGCAATGATAATGATAGCAATAAATAATGATAATATATTCAGGAAAGGAATCACTTTTTTCCTTTGCATTTCAAGATATCAATGCTATGACTACAAGTCAGCACATTTTTTGCATTTCAGACTGTTAACCTAGCTCCTTGGTTCTCCTAGGAGCTGAGGGAGATGAAGCACCGGAAAAGACGCCTGGAGAGTAGTTGGAGGACCAGCCACTCCGAATTCGACCGAACACTGGTGAGGTCTCATATTAAGACCTACCTAGTGACAATAAAAGCGGCGAAATCTAGCTATTTGCCGCTCTTATCGCGTCATCAGATAATCGCCCAGCCGCCCTGTTTAGGGTGACCCGCTCCCTCCTCCATCTGGAAGTGCGGGATGATCCCTTGCAGGGTTGAGCTGAGGATTTTCTGCAGTATCTGTATGACAAGATCGCTCAGATTCGGGAAGGCCTGGCCTCTGACTGGGTAAGTCCAGACGGGATGACTGAGGCAGGTCTTGAGAGTGTTATCTGAGAGGAGTTTGATCCTGTGGCTCCCGAGGACGTGGACAGGATCCTGGGACGGCTGAACACGACATGTTTATTGGACCCATGCCCCTTCTGGTTGGTACTGGCTTCCCGGGAGGTTACACGAGGCTGGCTCCAGAGGATTGTTAACGCTTCTCTGAGTGAGGGAGTCCTGCCGGCCACTTTGAAAGAAGCGGTGGTGAGGCCCCTCCTCAAGAAGCCCTCTCTGGATCCGGCTGTTTTGGCTAACTATTGTCCAGTCTCCAACCTTCACTTCGTTGCGAAGGTTGTTCAGAGTGTGGTGGCGCGGCAGCTTCCCCAGTACCTGGATGAAGCTGTCTATCTAGACCCGCTCCAGTCCGGCTTCCGGCCTGGGCACAGCACGGAAACGGCATTGGTCGCGTTGGTGGATGATCTCTGGAGGGCTCGGGATAGGGGTTTATCCTGGTCCTGTTAGATCTCTCAGCGGCTTTTGATACCATCGACCATGGTATCATGTTGCACCGGTTGAAGGGGTTGGGGGTGGGGGGCACCGTTCTGCGGTGGTTCTCCTCCTACCTCTCTGGCCGGTCGCAATCTGTTTTGACAGGGGGGCAGCAGTCGACCCCGAGGTGCCTTGCTTGTGGGGTGTCACAAAGATTGGTCCTCTCGCCCCTTCTGTTCAACATTTATGTAAAGCCGCTGGGTGAGATCATCCGTGGCTTTGGGGTGGAGTTCCATCAGTACGCTGACGACACTCAGCTGTACATCTCCACCCCAGGCCACCCCAACGATGCCCTTGAAGTGATGTCCCAGTGCCTGGAGGCCGTGCGGGCCTGGATGGGGAGAAACAGGCTCCGACTCAACCCTTCCAAGACCGAGTGGCTGTGGCTTCCGGCGTCCCAATATAGCCAGCTGGTGCCATCGCTGGCTATTGAAGGCGAATCACTGGCCCCCACGGAGAGGGCTCGCAACTTAGGCATCCTCCTGGATGCACGGCTGACTTTAGAAGAGCACATGAGGGCCGTGGCCACAGGGGGCTTTTTATCAGGTTTGCCTGATACGCCAGTTGCGTCCCTTTCTGGATCGGGACTCCCTACGCACGGTCACTCAAGCACTCGTCACTTCCCGCCTGGACTACTGCAATGCTCTCTACATGGGACTCCCCTTGGGGTGCACCTGGAGGCTGCAGTTAGTCCAGAATGCGGCTGCGCGGGGGATTATGGGAGCGACGGGGCGCTCACATATGACACCTCTTCTGCGCGAGCTGCACTGGCTTCCTGTGGTCTTCCGGGTGCGCTTCAAGGTGTTGGTGACCACCTTTAAAGCGCTCCATGGCTTAGGGCCGGGGTATCTGCGAGACCACCTTCTGCCGCCAATAGCCTCCCACCGACCGGTTCGCTCGCACAGAGAGGGCCTCCTCTGGGTGCCGTCGGCCAGAAAATGCCAGCTGGCGACCCCCAGGGGGAGAGTCTTCTCTGTGGAGGCACCTGCCCTCTGGAATGACCTACCCCCTGAGATACGCACGATATCAGACCTCCGGACTTTTCGTTGGGCCCTGAAAACACACTTATTCCATCTAGCCGGGCTGGCTTGATCCCATACTCTCAGTTTTAATTGAATTCGGTTTTAATTGGGTCGTTTTAAATCTTGGGCTGAAATTATTTAATTGTTTTTTAAACTGTTTTTAAATTTTATATGCAATGTTTTATCTCGGCTGTACACCGCCCTGAGTCCCGCAGGAGAAGGGGGGTATAGAAATAATAAAATAAAATAAAATAAAATAAAATAAAATAAAATAAAATAAAATAAAATAAATAAAATAAAATAAAATAAAATAAAATAAAATAAAATAAAATAAAATAAAATAAAATAAAATAAAATAAAATAAATCTGTCATCTTACAGACAGGTATTCAGGAATTCACATAATACACGAGTTCCTAAATCAAAATTTGTCAGTCATTTCTACCTGTAGGAACTGTTTGATCCGGCGTAGATTATGCTGATAGAGAACATTGGATTCTTGTAGGAAGCGACTGTACTGCTGGTCAATTTCACCCAGAAGATTGTGAAATACCAAAGTAGCATGGGACTCTTTGCTGGCAGCATAAGCCCTAAAGAGGATAGGAAAGGAAATCCAACTTACTAGTACAGTTTATAAGATACCTTAGTCTAATTCTATGAAAGTTCCCATCTATAAAAAGCAGGACCTATAATAATTAATGCCAAAAAAGTTTCTGAAGTTTCTAAAATGCAAAAAAAGTTAATATGAATTTCCAGTGAATTTTGCAAGCATAATTCAGGGAATTTAAGAACATAACACCCACAAAGGAATTTCAATGTTCCAACTGTCAGTGTGGCAATTAAAAGAAAAGAACTAGATGGCAACCTAGGAAAACTGTGGTGGGCAAAACAGTTATCCCTCATTTTGGGAGGTGAAGGTAGAAACTTGAAGATGCTGCTTTTTATGATGGGCTGGCCCAGTGAAATAGCCTCCTGTGGGAAGATTGACAGATTCCAATGTTATTTGTCTCCCACAAACAAAGACAGACAGAGATTTTCTAGATGGCATTTGGACGTGGTTATCAGGTACAATGTTAGATTGAATACAGGATGTTGTTACCAGATACTCTGTTGGATTGTATACAGTATACGCATGGTTGTTTTTGCCTTTTCATTTGTGATGGTGGCAGGACATGCATTTGATTAATAAACAAACAAGAAGGGTCAGCACGTCTGGAATGCATGAGATTTAATAAGGCTGATCTACAGTATTAGGTAATACAGGTAATCCTCAATTTACAACAGTTTATTTAGTGACCTTTCAATGTTACAACATCACTGAAAAAAGTGACTTTAGACCATTTTTCACACTTACAATTGTTGCAGCATCCCCATGATCATGAGCTCAAAATTTGGATGTTTGGAAACTGGTTCATATTTATGACAGTATCAGTGTCCCAGGGTCATGTGATCCCCTTTTGGGACCTTCTGACGAGCAAAGTCAATGGGAAGCCAGATTCACTTAACAACTGTGTTACTAAATTAATAGCTGCAGTGATTCACTTGACAACTATGGCAAGAAAAGTTGTAAAATGGGGAAAAATTCACTATCTCACCTAGCAATAGAATTGTTGGGCTTAATTGTGGTTGTAAGTCGAGGACTACCTGTAATCTGTATACCGGATGTACCCCCAATTATATTCCTGACAGCTCTAACAATTTCAGCAAAAAAGAATATAAAAGAGAAAGAATCTCACAAATTAATGTTGCATATCCCGAAAATCTCTGTGTCTAACAGCAGGGAGGAGTTACATGATCCACAATTGCAAAGCTTCTAAATCATTGCTCAGGCAGAAGTCAGCACTTCTTGCCCTAATTTCAAAGAGCAATCAATCAGTTCAGACTTTTGGCAAGAATGATCTGTTTCTTTTCCAGAAATAGAAGGGAGGAATAGGAGAACAAGAAAGGCACTGCATGTGTAGATGGGGTAAGATTGATAAAGGAAATCGGGATCTGGCTTCCTGCTAGATTACCAACTTTTGAAGAAAGAGGTAAAGGAAAAGCAAGTTAGTTTGCTTAGTCTACAATTCTCATTGTCTCAATCTGCACTGATATGACAGTTTGGTCTAATGGTCAAGACACTAGGCTATAAAGTGGAATATTGTGAGTTCTAGTCCTACTTTAGCCATGAAAGCTAGCTGGGTGACCTTGGGCCAGTCACTCTCTCATCCAAACTCATCTCACAGGCTTGTTGTTGTGGAGAAAGTAGGAGGAATGTGTGTTGAATATGAGGTATTTGTAAAAATAATGACTATATATATATATATATACTGTATTTTTCGTAGTATAAGACACACCGATGTATAAGACACAGCTTAGTTTTTGGGGAAGAAAATAGGGGGGCGGGGAAATCTGCCAACCAGGTATTCATCTGGCTAGCGTCCTTAGTCTGGTCAGCTTCAACACATCCCCTGCTTGGGGATAAAAATAGCTTCTAAAACACAACTGATCTTTGGAGAGAGAAGCAAAGAGAAAAACAGGCAAACCACAGAGATCGCTTCACTCTGCTAGCGCCCAGTTAGGGCTGAAAAAAACTTCACAGCTGAGAGTCGGAGGGAGCAGGCAAAGCGCTTCACTGCTAGCACCTCGTTAGGGCTGAAAAAAAGCTTCACAGCTGAAAGTCAGAGGGAGCAGGCAAAGCAGGAAAATGGAGATTGCTTCACTCGCTAGCACCTCATTAGGGCTGAAAAAAGCTTCAAAAAAGCTACATTTGGAGTATAAGTCACACCCAAATTTTCAGCCTCTTTTAGGAGGGAAAAAAGTGTGTCTTATACTCCGAAAAATACGGTATATCTTGTCTCTATTATATATATGTATGCATGTATGTGGGTGGGTGGGTGGGGGTGTATATACCCACTTCCTCATTGCTTCCCCAAAGATGCTTCCTCGCCTTATTTTTTTGAAGCAACAATATAAATCAATTGAGCATCCATATTTTACTCATTGATTTGAAGAGCTCCAGGACTGCGGCCCCCAACCTTTTGGGCACCAGAGACCAGTTCAGTTCTGTGGACAGAGGTTTCTTTGTGGGTTGGAGGGGGTATGGTTTCGTGTACTGCCTGCATCAAGTGGATGGAGCTTCGGTTGTTTGCACAGCCAGTTTCTAGCATGCCGCAGACTGGTCCACAGACCAGGGCTTGGGGACCCCTGCTCTAGAACACAGATGTTTTTGCTCAAATGTAGCCTGGAAGCTAAAAAACAGAATTCCTCACCAATCCTGGCTCTCTATCCAAGGTGCAAGGAACTGCCGAAGTTCCATTGGAAAGCTGTCACTGTAAAGCTGGTGGAGCTGCTCCAAGTATCTTGTGTCCAATTGCTGCAATTGGTTCCACTGTGCCATCTTGGCAGCTGACTCTGGAAAGAAGAAAACATATAGGGCATTTTAATGTGAGCTGTCTATTGATGAGTCAGGCTGATGCTATCCAAAAATATCCAATAATCAATCAATAACAACCATTACTGATTCACAATCACAAGTAAAACCTAACAATGTAAATCTGTAAGAAAAAGGAAAAGAAAGCTCAAGAAAGAAACATTCCTATTGACAATTTATGGGTTTTAAGTAATTTACAATTTATCGGTTAAAAGTCATTTTAAGTGACTTATATTCAATTATTTTGCTTCTGATTTTTAGTCATAATTATTGCTGATGAATGCTAGATAACGGAGAAAGCCGAAGAATACCAAAAATACTAAACTATGTGCTTTATTGATTACAGAAAGGCTTTCAATTTGTCAATGCCAACATGTGGAATATGCTCAGAAAAATAGGAATCCTAGAATATCTTACTGTCCTCATGAGAAATGTATATACAGGTCAGGAAGCCAAAATATAGACAGAACATGGCAAAACATTGACACCAGATAACCAAACTAATGACAACAGGAAGAATCACTGGCCTTAGAATTGCCAATGAAGGTATCAAAATGGTATAGTTTTGGTCACCTAGCATCAACCATCAACAATAATGGAATAAGCAGTCAAGAAATACACTGCCGGCTAGCGCTTGGTAGAGCAGCTATGAAAGCCTTGGAAAAAATATTCAAATGCCATCATGTGTCTTCACTGACAAAGATCAGAATCATGCAAGTCATGGTACCTACTGCAATATTCTCTGGGAATGAAAGTTGGACTTTGAAGAGAAAGAGTACTGACACTCTTGAACTTTGGTGTTGGAGAAGACTCCTGACCATATCATGGACACCAGAAATGGACTAATGGATCATTTAAAAATATCGACCCAGAGTTCTGATTAGAGGCACAAAATTAGGCTCAAAATTATCCTGCTTTGGATAGATTATGTGAAGATTTAGCTCTCCAAGGCTCTAATGGTAGGAAATGTGGAAGAAAGAAGAGGATGACAAGCAGCGAGATGGGTAGACTCAGTTACAGTGGTGATAAGTGCACCATTGGAAAAGCTGAAAGTTTAGGTTACGGACAGATTGTCATGGAGAATATCTATATATCTAGGTGTGGACAGCGACTTGATGGCACACAATCAATCAATTAACCAATTAATCTAGTAATAAAATATTTATTCAATATTTCTAAACAATTACAGAGTTAGTGTTAGTGTTGACTCCTAGTTACTGCCTGGAAAGTCCCTGTTCTTTTCCTGACAAGATTTAAGAAGTGGTTTGCCACTGCCTGCTTCTGAAAAGAAGAAAACATATAGGGAATTTTAATATGAGCTCTCTATGAGAGTAATGTTACATAGCATCCAAAGTAAATGTTAAACCAAAATTTGTTTTCTAGTAGCTAATCTTGCTCTAGAATACAAGAAGAATCCCAAATAGCTTTAAATGGCACTTCAATCCCAGCTATTTTGATCCACAATTCATAGTATGCTAAATTCTGTTTTCCTTAATAGCCAAAGAAAAATCTTTAATAACAACAACAAAATCTTTAATAACAACAACAACAACAAAAATCAGGTCTAATAGAATCTACTTACGACTATTATGCCTTAAAACAAAAAGGTAATTCCTCCCCCATTTAGCATCTTTCAAATGTTTTCCTCTAATATGGTTATTTGTTCGTTTACATATCACAACAGAGGAGACCTAGAAATTAACTGGGGAGTGGTCTGAGATTGCTGTCTCCTCTTCCTCTTTTATAGGTAGGGCTGAAATTTTCTTTAAAGCTTCTATTGATTATTTCAGTTCAAAGCAGCTTTTTATCCTTAATTTTCTCTCCACTTTCATCCTCTATCTCATTATTTTTCTTGATGATTCCTTTGTAACTGCACCACCCACTCCTTCCATCTCCCAGTAAAATCCTATTCCACCTCTCCATGTTTTCTCAAAAATCTGTCAGCTTTCACTACATTTACACATGTTCTTCGCCATCCTGCATTCTTTGCTGCTGGTTGCTCCACAAATTTCTATTCCTCCCCCTTTCTTCCTATTTATATTTTATTACTTGCACCACCACCTATATTCTTTATTTTATTTTCCTCCTCAATGCTTCCAACAGCTTCCCTGTCTTGCAGATGTTTCTTAAATAACTAAATATGGGTAAACTATATTCACCTGTCTAGTCCAGGTTCACTGGGATGTTGCAACTCATCAAGTACTCATTTTAAATACTGACTGTTGTAAGGTCTTGCATGATATCACCTGTAGTTTGTCCCTCCTCCCTATTATTAGTAATAATAGGAATGGCGCTGAACTGATACTGCAAATAACCATGGCAAAATTCTAAAAGATTCTCTTTCCGCTAATCCCTAATGGCTTTAATCTGTAATTGGGCACCAGTCATTAAATCTTGGACCATATTTTGGGGCCCTTCTAAGACACTGAAGTAGTTACTGGGATTGGAGGGATTAGGATGTCACTGATACACTTTTTCACTTAGTGCAGACTTCAGAATATGTAAATATAACCTACTCAATCTCTTAGTCAAACAAACTGTACTGGAAAGTAAATTGATGTAGCCTCCAAATTCACTTGAGAGGATCAGGGCCCAGACCTGTAACCATCTATTTCAGCTATCCTCCAAGTAAAAGAGTATGGAGGATTACTTGTTTCCACTCTTCCTTTTGCTGGTTTTGAGTATGAGTATTTTTGTTCTGTTTGTGCTTGGATTTCTACTAGCACTATTCAAGCTGGGGGAGGTTTTATTTATTGGTTCGATTTATATGCCGCCCTTCTCCGGAGACTCAGAGCAGCTTACAATGCGTTAAGCAATAGCCTTCATACTTTTGTATACACCTGCTTAGTAGGGCTTTCGGCCCCCCCTAAGCGGTGTTCTTTTTTATACAAAGTCAGCTTATTGCCCCCACAAACCGGGTCCTCATTTTACCTACCTCGGAAGGATGGAAGGCTGAGTCAACCTTGAGTCTGGTGAGATTTGAACTTGCAGTAATTGCAGGCAGCTGGTGCTACTTAACAGCACTTTAGTCTGCTGCACCACCAAGGTTGTTGCTTAATTCCCCAAAAGACTTCTTTCAATCAAAGGGGAACTCTGGGATATCATCAAGGTGTGAGCCTGTTAAGTAAGCAATTTGGTAAGATTGTTACCTTATTTGCCTGCTACATTTCACATTTGACCCTCACTTTGCTACATTCATGGCAGGCTCTGTACATATTCCTAACAGAAGTGGGTACAAAATCCTTTAACATTTCAATTTTTAATTTTGCCAGAATGCTTCTGCTGCCTCTTCTTTTCCTTTCCTGCACAATTCTTGAGTTAAGCCAAGGTCTTAAATCTACCATTTGGTTTAATTGCAGTTTGTAATTAGCCTGCAAAACATGATGATGATTTCTAAGTTGCTCCAAAGTTGATTCGTTGTTGTCTGACCTGTTTCAAAGAAAAGTTCTTTAACTGCAGTTGTATGAGGACCTGAACTATATGGATCAAGCCAACCCACAATGCTACTTTCATCACTCCAAGTAAATCTTTTTATTCCTTTTTCTATTCCTCTTAATTTGTTCAGCTTCCAAAATTCTGTCTTAACATCTCTTCTGTATACATGGCCTTCATTTTCTCTTGCAAATCACCAATAGGCAATTCCAACCTCTGAACAAATTTCTCTATAACCTTGCAATGTACCAAACCCATTTCCCCCTCCCCACAATTCTCCCGTGGAGGTATATTACCTGGAAGACAGGTGATGGAGTAAGCATCCTTTTGCCGGGCATCTTCAGATTTCCAGAATTCATGATCTCCTGCTTCCTAGTCTGGTGTCTTAACACTACAACAAACTGGCTCTCTTAATTTTTAGACAAAACTAGAATTGGGGACAGGGGGGGGGCGACTTTCCATTAATGCAACCCTATATTATATACAAATATACCACAATTTTACTTTCTGTTCTACTGAGAACACATTACCATAGCTTCTAGTATCCCACTTACCAATATTTGTGTAATAGTTAAAATAATTCATCTATCTCCAGAGTCACCACCTTATGTTCAAATTGGTTCTCCATTCTCCAAGGTTTATCCCCTTTCAAGGAATACTGTCTCCAGATATGCAGCTTCATCTATTATGTTGACAATTTTGGGTTTTCTTCATTTACAAAACAATGCCACTCTGGAAAATTTTGGATTGGATTTCAGAGATTTTAACCATGAAGCTAGTTCACAATATAACTCATTCAAGAAAGACACTTGTGGTAGAGCCTATAAGGTGAGGATGGCTAACAATTACTTATTATAGCAGAGACAGTAAGAATGCTTTTAGGTTTGGTATCTATCCCCAGTCTTCCCAGGGATATTTCATTGTACTAGATAAATCTTAATCCAATCTGCTCATCTATGAAGGCTCATCTTGTACATATTTAGTACAACTTACATTTACGACTCATAGTCACATGATCAAAATTTTGGTGCTTGGCAACTGGGATGATATGATTGCTATTTGCCTCCTTCCCAGCTGGCTTCCAACAAGCAAAGTACAATGATTCTATACTCTCAGTAATGATTTTTCTTCCCTGAAGGCAAGTGGAATTTTTGCAAATATTCTACCTTTCTTTATGAAAAGAAGCAAGCTAAGACAGTGTAAAGGAAATCCTGTTCCCCCCCCCAAAAAAACAAGAGACAATTAAGAGGAACAGGATGAGGAAGAACTTGGATTTGTGGCTACAATGAATAATCGCAAAATCTTCAAAAGCAGAACTTATATAAATAAATGTATGACTGTGAGGTAAATTCATTTTCTAACAGACATTTAGCAAAACTAGATGACAGAAATTCAGTTTTGTTAAGTGATTCTTGAAAAATTCCAAATCTCTGATTGGTGTACCTAATGTGCTAAGCAAACTCTTCCTCACAGCTGAAGTTTCTGTGAAAGTGTAACACCGTCTGCCTGGTGACTCAGGAAGTTTTGTTTATACTTTAGAAGAAATAATATGCTTGGAAACTCATAGCAATTTGCCCAGTCACATTTATAGTTAATTAAAGCAAAGTCTCTTTCACTGATTTAAAATTCTTCTTTCCAAATTTTTCTCCACCTGGACTAAACAACAATTTATGAGAAAAGCTGTCAAAATTCTTGCCTGCGATCTCTTGTTTATTTTTTTTCATTTTTGTGTTTTATTTTTTGTTTATTTCTTTCATTTGACTCTTTCATTTCTTTCCAGCTTCCTGACAATTTCTCACTATGATACTGCTTTATCCATTCCCCAAACATTAAGATGTATGGACTTCCATTCCCAGAATTCCCTAGCTAGCACTGACTGGGGAGCTGGAGTCTACACAGGTTAAAGTTGTTGATATTCAGAAACACTGGTGTAGACTCTGGAACAATAAAAACAACAAAAAACGCTTTGAAAAGTACAAACAATAGTTTGGTTTGCTTGGCCAACTACTGAGGTTTGCAGAAGAATGCTCACTCACTTCTACAAACATAGTTTAACAAAATATTTGGAAGTTCTGTGTTTTCTTAAATGAGGACTGCATATGCTCAAAAACCATGGAATGTTTTCTGCTTTTGGAAAAATAAGTAGAATCGTTGGTTTGTGGGGGATGGAAGCAGAAATACAGCTTCTTGGACCTGATTCAGTTCCTGAAAAAGAGTTTGGTTTTTGAAAGATGATGATCTGTAACTCTTAATACTTCTCAAGTATGCATTTATCTTGTTTTTCTCTCTGCATCTCAACTTTCTAGTAATTTATTTATATAATTGTTACATCAAAGATGGCTGAAAGGGAGTAGTTTCCTGAGGCTGACTTCATCTCAGAAATGAGATTTGGGCTGAGTATTTCTCAGACATACAGCTCATATGTTTTGGTAATATCTTATGTGCTCAATTAGAATGAAATGATCCAAGCAACTGGGAAACCATAAGATCAGCTAAATTTGAAAAAAATGTATGTTGCTTTCTTAAACTGTGAATACGTTTCTAAATACTAACAGTTCAAATCTGCAACGATTTGTCTCTTCTAAATTTTCATAATATGAATTTATTTCCTCCCCCTCAGAGCAATCTAGTCAGCAGGTATTTTGGATTATTTTCTGACATCTCATTTCTTATTAACTTCAGTTAAAGCAAGATATTGACAATACTGTTTCTACTTCAGATTATGTTCCTGTAAAGCTCATAGTTCTTTTCTGTCAATAATTTAAAAGTTTATTACATATGGTCTCTAGACATCCCTTTGTTCAGGGCTGTCAAACTCAAGGCCCGGGAGCCAGATCCAGCCCATCGAGTGCTTAGATCTGGCCCTTAGGGATGCTCTGGAAACAGCGAAGAACTGGCCTGTGATGCCTCTGCCAGTAAAAATGGCAGAGTCACACGCGGACCTCCCAAGTTCTGTTTTCGCTGGCAGAGGGTTGCAGGAGGCCGTCGCAGCCGAAAACAGAGCTCAGGAGCCTGTTTTCGCTGCAGAGCACTCGGGCCACCACAGGGCCCCCCAACACAAATGACTTCCAGCTCGCCACATCCACCCTGGCCATGCCCACCCTGGCCCCTCAAGGTCAAACACAAGCCTGATGTGGCCCTCAATGAAATCAAGTTTGACACTTCTGTCTTTGTTGAATAACAAATATTTTTAAGTAGATGGAACAGGAGATGAGACACTGTTTAATTAATAAGTATTGGATTTCATCATGGACATGAGGCACTGGCTCTTACACAAATTAAGCAACGTAACCTCTGTTTAGAATATATTTGAGAAAGTCCAAATGTTCTAGATCCGCGATGGTGAACCTGTGGCATGCAGAGCCCTCTTTGTAGGCATGTGAGCCGTTGCCCCAGCTCAGCTCCACCGCGCATGCATGCGTGCCTGCCAGCCAGCTGGTATTCGGGTCTTTGGCGCGCATGCGGAGGGCACATGCGGGGGACTGACGTGCATGCACAGGTCGCACACACATGCATGGGGGTGCCCATGGGGGTCATGCATGCATTGCATTATGGGTGTATGCGCGCACTTTTGGCACTTGGCGCCAAAAGGCTTAGCCATCACTGTTCTAGATCTATTAAAATATCAGCCCTTCAAGATGGATCTAATCGGTGGGGGGAAACCGATGCCATGTAAGTCAGTACTACTTTTATTGTAATAGCTATAGTAGCAGAATCTTGTTAAGTCTAAATGCATTTGCTCCTTTTTCCCTTTATCATCCTGTTGGTCTGAGATGTTTACTTTCTTAAATTGGCTTGAGGGTATCTTTTATCTGACTGCTGCCTTGATAGTGGCTCTTCCTCCTGTGCTCTAAGGCCATTCCCTCTTTCCTCTATAGAAAACAACAGATAACTCAACAGATAACTCAACTGATGACACAATTGTCACTTGACCACTCCTAATCATTTTAAGAAATGTTGACTACAAATTAATTGTATACATTGAGGGAGGTCTCTTGCTTGATGGCTTCCCAGCTGACTACCACAAAGCGTTTTTTAATTGCCTATTTTAGTGAAATATATTTTGAAGTCTTTTCAAATATATTCCTACCTCCCAAGTTTCAACTATTCAATATTCAAAATATTGTTCTTCCTAAGGATCTACTTCACTGGTTATAGTGCGTGCTAAGATTACAAGATCTTTAGTTTTCAAATCACAGTAGTTACAGTATTCTAATAAATATGAAGGAACCCAGCTCAGGTTGTTGATTAATGTAACTGCTTTAACCTAAAATTGACAGAATCTAGCAGCTATTTCTGAATCTGAAAAAGCTTTTGATATGGTTTCATGGTGGTTTTGGAAATAGCTTTTGACTCATTTTGGGTTTCCTCTGAGTTTTATATTGTGGGTCATTTTTTTATTACTATATCAATTACATTTGATAATGTGAAAAGTATATTGTGCTTTAGAAATTAATCATATGTTTCAATTCTGAATCTTATTTCATTAAAGTAGAAGTTTAGTGCCATGATTAATAACAGAAATTGGAGAAAATCAAATGTGATGCCACTATGCAAACCTTTAGGACTTGCTATTTGGACAGCAATTTGCTGTGATATTCCAAAAAAGACCTCTACCTAAATTTGTTACCAGACCTACAGTGTTGAAAAGTATAGTTAAACAACATCTTTATATTTTTATTTAAAAGAAGAATCTAAAGTTATGGCCTTTATTTGCAACAATAATTTGTTTTTTTTTAAACAAAAAACAAAAAAACCCCACCGTGATGAATGCAGTCTGTATGTGACTGTGGCCTTTTTCTCTTTAAAAAAAGAACCTAGGGATTATTGCCAAAAATACACTAAATACATATATAAGAACTTTCAGTTGCTATTAAGAACACATCATAGTGCTATCAATTATTGGCTTTTGAAACTAGGTTCATGCCACAAATTATTTTTAAAGGTACTATATAGATAAAAAAAAGTTATACAAAGATATGTAGGTTGCTATAGGACAACACCCAAAAGCATAGCTGGGAAATCCCTGGTTCAAGTTTCATCTTCACCAAATGACTCTAGACTCAGACCCCCACTTACAAAATGATGATTATAAAAATAATGGTTTACTATATAAAACATTCACAGAGATATTAGAGAAGTAAGTAGTATGAATTATTCTGAATTCTAAATACAAGCAAAATAAACAGCAATGATAGTAGTAGTAGTAGTTGGAAAGTATATCCATAACCAGCTTTCCTGAGAGGATATCTTTTGGGAATTTTGCTTCTAACTGATATAGAGATTTTAATATGCTATAGTCCAGTGTTTCTCAACCTTGGAAGCTTGAAGATGGGGAGACTTCAAGTCCCAGAATCCCTGCTGGCTGGGGGATTCTGGGAGTTGAAGTCCACCCATCTTCAAGCTACCAAGGTTGAGAAACACTGCTATAGTCAGATTTTAAAACTTGGATTGTTGATAACTGGACATTGGAAAAAAGATTTTTAAATAAATCTACTTTTATTGTATTTCTATTCTGCCAAGCAACAAGTTCTCTAATGGTTGTATTTATAATTTCTAAGTAAACATGCATGTGATTCAATTGTACAGCTAGCTCAATTATACACATACAAAATGTTTGGATCGTCTCCAATAAACTCATATCTTCATGTAAATATATCTATCCAAGTCCTAAAATAACTCAGTTCTTATCTGAGTAAAACAGGGACCACTTCAGTTACAAAATATCCCCAAGAAAATTATACAGAAATTTTCTTCAGGTTATTTTATAAATTAACTGGTCTGTTTTACCCAGATAACAACTTCTGAATTATTTTAGGATTTGGATAGATATATTTACACAGAGATATGAATTTATTGGAGAAGATCTATTTAGAAATTAGAAAAATTTTTCAAACAGTGCTTTTATTATTATGATGCAATAACAGAAATTTATTTCAATATATGGAAACCTTAAAAAACTGTAATTTCCTTACTTGTTCTTCACTCTATTATTTACTCCACTCCACTGAAAATTTAGAAGATTAACAAAGGCAATCATTAAACTGCATTTACTTTTTCAATGCCACTATTAGATTCTCACAAATATATTTGATCAATTATAGAACAATGAAAGAGTTGGATGGCAAAATTATATTATAATAATATAGCATAATAAAAATCTATTTAAAGGAATATGTAAAATTCTAATGACATAGCATGTAACAGTAACATTTATTGTAGCTATGTTCCCTCACAAAATGAAAGACTGAAAGCCCCTTACAATGAGATAATACTCCCATAAGAAAAACAAAAAAATAATAATCTTGAGGCACCTCAATCCCTAAATTCTGTGTGCTGCATCCAAATGAAGCATGGAAGAGATTTTCACCTCAGCTGTTATTCTCCACAAAAGCCCATCCTCTTGCATTCCCCTTGAAAAGCAGGAAAGGATTTTACAGTAAATGCAGGAAGTAGAGCTTTCTGGGAAGTGTTTGGAAGACAAGGAAATAGCTGCTTTCAGATTTGTTCCATGCATACTGTATGTCATTTGAAAATGAAGTATAAAGCCAAGAATCACAGCCAAATATAATCAATTGCCAAGAGTCTGCATACAATTGCCATAGGATATTGGGTGTGTGTGTGTCTCAGGTACACACAACTTTGTAAAATACATAAAGGCCCATTTCAAACAAAGAGAAGGATGGACTGGAGAAGGAGAAAGAGGAAGCAAGAGAAGGAATGAAAAGCAAAGAGAGTCTTTCTGCCTGCCTGAATTTTCTTTAACACTTTACTTTTCAAAACAAAAGCATCAGAAAATGATTTTAGTTCCCCATAACAAAGAATGTGAGTAGAAACCGTTTGTGTGTGTGTGTGTGTGTGTGTGTGTGTGAGAGAGAGAGAGAGAGAGAGAGAGAGAGAGAAAGAGAGAGAGAGACCTGATTGCTCCAAAACCAAAAATATTAGAAAACATTAGCGGAAATAATAGCAGAAAAAAGTGAAGAGACACGTAGAGGCATTAGAGAGGTAGGAGTTTAAAGTAATAGGTGAACAGTGAGAAGTCCTAAAATGTGTCATAAGCGAGAATGCAGTCATGCTGAGATATGGAAGGTTACCACTCACAAATGGGCTTTTTTCACTAAAAGCATTTCAGTTATACAGCACATTTCCCACTAGGCCTCTCCTTTGTTATCTTTTCTGGGCTAGGCAAATACTTTTTATTCTTACAGGACCTTTAACCTGTTCATCCTACCTCATACTTTTTAAATGGGTTGATTCTCTACTAAAATAAGCAATTATGCATAATGAACAGAATTGTTTTAATAGGTCAGCAAAACAGGGATTGTATATAAATAGCATTTTTACCTTAATTTGTCTAATCTAGATGTATGCAAAATACTTTTTGTTCAAAATGGGGTGCTTTGACAATTTTAGACTTATTTCAAATTCAAAATAAGTAATTTCCAATTTAAGAATTATTTTGGGTTCAAAATAGCTTTCAAAATTATCAAAACAGCAAATGCAAAATCACTGCTTCAAACTCAAAATGCTTCTAATCACTGCTTCAAATTCAAACTCACTGCTTCTAATTCTATACTGTTCAAATCTGAAATCTCTTGTTCACCATCCTCTAAGCATTTGCAGAAAGTTAAATTTATTTTATTGTCATTTCAGCTCGTACAACAAAATTAAATGCCATTGTAACTATAAAAATAAAGCACAAACACACATCCTTCACATTCTATACAACTGAACTGAAAACCCGATATTGCATTAGTATTGCACTATACAGTAGAATTCAATATAGTTATTGCCCTGGAATAGAAGCTGTTTTTCAGCCTATTTGTCCTTGCTTTTATTATCCTGTACCATCTGCCAGATGGTAATAGTTCAAAAAAAGATCCATCTCAGAATAAGATGGATCTTTAAGAAAGTTTTGAACTTCCTTAAGGCAGCGGGAGCTATAAAGCTCTTCCAAAGAGGGGAGAGGGCAACCAATGATCCTCTGGCCAATGACGTTAACTCTCTGGAGTGCTATCCTATCTGCCACTGTGCAATTGGGAAACCATACACAGATGCAGTAAGTTAAAATACTCTCTATGGTGCAGCGTAGAAGGTCACCAGCAGTTTTTCATTCAGTTGTTATTTCCTGAGAAGTCTCAGGTAGTCTGCTGGGCCCTTTTGACCAGTGCTGCAATGCAAGTGCCCCAGGTCAGGTCCTCTTTTAAGATGACACCCAGAACCTTAAAACTGGCCACTTGTACACTCTGTCTCCATTGATAAACAAGGACTGGATATCTGATCTATTCCTTCTAAAGTCATTATAAGCTCCTTGGTCTTATTGGTGTTAAGGACCAGGTTATTGTCTCCACATCATACCACACCAGAAAAGAGGTAAAATGGAGGATGGGCCCCATGATAAAAATTATCAAGCAACGAACTGAAACAGAACAATAAAATGGAACAAAATAACAAGTGTTGTGCTTTTTAAGCAAAGCAAAGGTGTGAATTTTGTTCTTTACAACTACACAACTTTTGGCCTACAGGTGCTATCATTTATTTCTTTCCACAAATACTGCATTCTATCTGTGAGCTCTTTCCCAAAAGATTCTCCAATCAAACCGCTATAACAGACTCATTTCTGCTTTGATTCTTCTGGTATTTGTGTTCTTCTCAATGTTTTGTACACACACATGCCCTGAAAGAATTCATTTGAATTATTTTCAGCAATGACTGAAAAAATTCAGCAATGACTTGATAGCCGAAACATATGAAAAAAAGAGGATGTGTAATACCTAGAAATGGTCTTTTGCAAGGCTTTAAAAACTGGGTTATATACCCAGGCCTGGAGCTTAGAATGAGTTAGGATCCCTTTTGGCTTTACTATTAATTATATTGGCTGTATGTGTTTATTTTCTGGAGTTTTTTACTGCTTCATTGTTTTCAATAGTTTTATAGTTTTAGAATTGTAAGCCATTTGGTTGAATTGGGCAGTTATAGAAGTTGAATAAATAAACAAACAAACAAATAACTAATACATATTTCTCTTCTTACACCTGGAAATCTTTTCTGTATGTGTTGTGAAGCAGGTTTCATTTCAGCTCTTCTTGGAAAACATTTTTAAAAATTTTTTTGCAAAATTTAATACAGAAACCAAAATAGCCATGTTCCCCAACAAAGTAAATCTTGTCAGAGCTACAGCAAAGAAATGGAAACAGAAACTTCTGCCTCTCCTCTTTATTCTTTCTTCAACAAAAATGACACCTACTTGACTAATATGACTTTTGGTTCTTGCCCTGAGCTTTGGAAAACTACTACATCTCAATCTCATCTATGAGAAAATCTGAAGTCCAAACAAAAAGGAAACAATAAAGGGGTAATTTTAAAAATCTTTAAGATAGAGGCTGCTGCAAATGTGTCCAGTAGATTTTTATGGAGAGGCTGAAAAACAGAATGGCAAAACTAGACACCTATTAATCAATCTTTTCCAACCTAGTTGCTCCTGTCTCCAACGTTGTAGTTCTTGCTCTTTTTCAGGCAGAAGTGTAAATTCACCTGGGGCTGAATCTCTTTTATTGTTAAAATACTGTAATGTCCTATTTTCTTTAATGAAACTAAATTCATGCAGGGTCTTTCTGATAAAATTTTAATACAAAACTTGGTTATTTGGTAACAAAAAAACAACCAGCCAATTACAGTGTCACAAGAACATTACACAGCAGCAACAAAATTATAAATTTTATAACATCAGAAATACATTAACAGAAAACCAGCTGCCAGAGACCATTCTGGAAAGTCACCTGGCACTTAAAAAGGTGGTGTTAGGGAGGACTTCTGAAGAAGAAAAGTTTATAAAAATGACTCGCTTTAAAAAAAAGGCCCTTCTCTTGGAAGATTCTGGCAAAACTTTATTCACCAAGGACACTTAAAACAGGACTTCAGATATCAAGCAATATGCACAGGAGATATATGGTCAAATCCCAAGCACTTATGAACTTTTGGATTTTAAATGGCGTTGCCTGAACTTTGCAGCAACACTTTCACTGATCAATTCACACATCATACCTATCCCTAATTCAGTTTGGTTAGCCTGGCCAACAATGGTTTGTTGAATCAACCGATCAAAATTTCTTAAAATGAATGAAAGTGTTTGAAGAATAATAAATTATCCATTCATCAGGGAGGCTGGTTACTGTACATCATGACCTGGGTGAGAAAAATCTGTCACATTTAATTGGATTATTTGATTCCATTCCTCTCAATGCAAAGCTGTAGCAGATTTATTCATTCTCAGAACATATTGCAAATCAGGCAAACAGATGTTTGCAAATGCCAATGGAATGCCTCTTTCTAAGTTTGATCTAGCAGTTAAGGCACTAGATAGAAATTGGGAGATCATGAATCTGTCTTAGCCAGCTGGGTGATCTTAGGCCAGCCATTCTGTTTCAGCCCAGCCCACCTCACAGGATTGTTTTTGAGAAGAAAATAGGAAGAGGAAGGTGCTCATTATGCATTATTTATTATGATTTTGGTGCTGGCAGAGGTGCTTGTCATGCAAGATTCTGTTATTTAAGATTTAAGATAATGAAAGATGCATGGAGTATGAAATATAAGCATTTGGAAAACTATTTCACAGGTTTACAAGACACCCAGTTTTCAAAAGGTATTTATCACCTTCACATTTACTCTTGCAATTTATGTAAGGCAAGAGTTTCAGGAACTTGATCTTTCTGACAATGAGAAATTAACTTACCCTAGAGATGCAGTTTTTCTTCAAGATAAAAATTTTATATGACATCTGCAACTCTCTTACTTTCATTTAATGATATTTTTAAAACAAAACTAATTCTATTTTTTTTCTTCAGATCAAATAGTCCAGATCAAATGCAAGAAAAATAGTTCCCAATTATGAAAGTTTACATTAAATTATGGAATTCAGCAGTCATATTTCTTCTCTCCCAATTAAATTTTAATTATTATTATTTGCTTTCCCAATAATTGAGGCGACTAGTTCTGTCAGAGAACAGCAACGTGGCACTTTTGACAGGATGAAATGCTATTTTCAGGATGCTGCTTACCTTCATATATTTTCTTCCTTCAGTGTTACTGCTTCATTTATATGCAGACATGGGAACATTAAATAGGCAAGCATTCCGATGAGGCCTCATGGGAATTATTTCTAATTAAATGTACAATGTATTTTTATTTTATTTGGACAATAGCCAAAATCTGTCACCATAAGCATTTCCGAACTTTTTCTATCATTTCGATTTTGTTTCTACATATTTATCCCCACACCATTTACTATTCTGCCATTTCCTATAGACATCTCCCTTCTCAATATTAGTTGGCTGCATATATAAGCTTTTTTTAAAAAACCACACACACAAACCCACAGAAAGCAGTGCATCATTACAGATACCAAAAATATAATTTTAAGTCAGCTGTTGCATGTGTCATCAAGTAGCTCTACAGAATGATCCAATAGCTAGGAATTGTGTTAGGAAAGGTATGTTGGATCTGTCAAAAAAAAAAAACCAGTAAGACAAAGGGGGCACAAGAATAGAATCTGGCATATATAAATGTAATACCTGTATTTTGCAAATGCCAAGCAAAGTTTGTGGAAATACTGGCAACCAAACCGGTAAAGTTACAAGAGAGTCTAACCCATATTTAGCCAATTACATATACATAAGTAAAAGTCAAAGCTAATGGGCCTTCCTTCTTGCTAAGATTGTGATATTAAGGACCTATAAGCACAAGATCTGACCACACTTTTGGATATGGAGTGGAAAAATGTCAATATACAGGGGGTCTCAAAGCAGCCCAGTCAGCAGATATAAAGCAAAGTATTGCAAATGTTTGGACTATATTCCTAGGGCTGAGTGTCTTTGAGGTACAACTTAAGAGTGTATCAGAAGGCATATCAATATTGTGAATCTGTTCTGTAAGTGAATGAATGTTTTATACCTATACACACAAATACATTTGATTTCCCTTTCTATCCCTCTTTCTTTCTTTTTAGATTTTATTTTTTTCTAAATTATATACATATAAATTCCATGTTTGTTGTGAACTCCTGGGACTCTTGAGTAGATTATGTCAGCATACGGAAATGTGTAGGATCTCCGACCTCCATGTATTCCGCTGTGCCCTCCAACACCCTGCTGTTCCGCCAGGCTGGGCTATCAATGTAATGATTTTAAATTGGGTGTTTTAAATTTGGGGTTTTAAATCTGAGCCGAAATTATTTAATAATTTTAATTATTTTTAAATTGATGTCTGTCTTTGTGCTTTTAATAGACTGTACACCGCCCTGAGTCCTTCGGGAGAAGGACGGTATAGAAATAAAATTATTATTATTATATTATTATTATTATTATTATTATTATTATTATTATTATTATTATACAGTTTTACTTAGCTAAATACTTGTTTGTGAATTTAGGAGAGGGGTGGAATGTAAATGGAGGCTAAGGGAAGGAAAAGATAGATTTTGCATGGATAAAATAATGTAGTATAATATAAAATTATCCCTTCCCATCAGTTTTTAGTACAGGTACAAAAGACAGACCCAGTTCAATCAAAGTCATCTAAGAAACCTCTAAATATGACATAAGAGTAATGGCTTTCACTCTCTCATATAACTAATAATATTAACCATACTCACCAGTTAATATTGAAGATACACTATTTGCAAATTAGGAAATAATCACCACAAAAAGTAGCCATTTAATAACCCATCGTCCATAATTTATTTAGTCCACTTTTAAACCACTGAAATTGCTTTGCCATCTTCATATATGGGAGAATTTAGTTCCATCTATTAAGCTTTCTGGAAAAAGTACAGATAGTCTTTGACTTACCCCCACAATTAAGCCCCAAATTTTACTTGCTAAGCGAGACATTTGTTAAGTGAGTTTTGCTCCATTTTATGATCTTTCTTGCCACAGTTGTTAAGTAAATCACTGGGATTCTTAAGTTAGTAACAGGGATTTTAAATCAATCTGGCTTCCCCATTGACTCTGCCTGTCAGAAGATCACAAAAGGTAATCACATGGCCCTTGGACACTGCAACCGTCATAAATATGAGTCAGTTGCCAAATGTCTGAATGCGACCATGGGGATGGTGCAATGCACTGAAGTGTGAAAACTGGTCATATAAGTCACTTTTTCATTGCTGTTGTAACTTTTAACAGTCATTAAATGAACTGTTGTAAATTGAGGGCTGTATTTTCCTTTCATTGTTGAAACATCAGCATTTAGTTTCAATATATTTAAATTATGACATTGTGGAAGAGAAGAAAACCTTCTCCCCATCTCCCCTTATATCTGTTTTATAATAAACAACTCCAAGCTATAATTTTTCTTTGTAGGGTAATCTATGAACAAAAAAGCTGCAGTTTTATCAGGGCATCTTTTTCCTAATGGTTCTTAGCATAGAATTTGCCTCTTTTACAGCGGGTGACCTGTCCACTTTAAGCTTCCTTTCCAAGGTCAGTCACTGCCAGCTCAAACTTCATTAACCTTTACGGTGCGTGTGCCAATATGCATCACTTTGTTCTTGTTGACACTGAATGCCATTTGTTATTTTAAAGGAGGAGTATCTGACAATTTTTCCTGTCTGATCTTGGAGGACATGTTTCCTTAAATTCCATACAGTTGGTTGTCAACTTGCAACCATTAGTTCAGCCACTATTTAAAGTTACAATGGCAATGGAAAAAGTGACTCACAATTGGTCCTCGCAGTTACAACCACCACAGCATCCCCATGGTCACATGATTAAAATTCAGGTGCTTTGCAACCAGCATACATTTGCAATGGGGAAAGGCATATTCACTTAATGACTGTGTGTTTCACTTAATTGCATTGATTTGCTTAACAAATATGGCAAAAAAAGTTGTAAAATCAGGTATAACTCACTTAATTCTGGTCCTAATTGTGGTCGTAAGTTGAGGACTACCTGTACTCTAGGGACAGTCTCTTGGACAGTAGGATCATAGCCATAGAGACTTAAATTCCACAAAAGTAAAATAATGCTATCACACAGATGTCTCTTAAAAAGAGAAAAGTGGGACAAACCTAGGCAAGAATCAGCACAATGTCTCCCTAGGAGCAATCAAAATGATCCTCTGTCATGTCCCAACCAAAAATTCATTAAAAACTGATGGGATATTCAAGCAAGTGCATGTTTTACAAGAAATTGTCCTACAAGTAGGTTGACTGTCATATAGAAATTATTTTCAAATGATGCTTTGATATCCGATGCTTTTCAAACTGATGAGTACAGAAACTGAAAGGCAGAATCATGTTTTGAACACAATTAAACTATCTCATTGTTCAGCAGAACTATATTACAGATAGGCAGCCAGATTAACCTTTAATTGAATTTGGTGATTTCATATAATTCAGCCAATCAGTATTTTGGACAAGAGATATCATGAGAAACTTTTGTATCTCACATCCCATATTGCAGAAATATAATCCCTAGGAACTGAAGTGCACAACTAATTGTGAAAGCACATGGAAACTAGTTTAGTAATCATTGGTAGACCATCGCCTCTCCACGCTTGCATTAAAGATGTCACTTTGATAAAAGAGCTTCTTGTCAGAAGACTAGAGTTGAATGTGGCTCCAGATTTTCATAGTTGGTAGGCCTTCTGAAATTTCAAAATCTATTCATAGCAGAGTCAAATGTAATATATCTAATATTCTTTATCTCAGCCAAATAATTTGCTACCTCTTTACTCTGGGTAAAAGCTGGAAACAAATTTGTTCTGCATTCATGACCTTTAATAAGTTTAACTTGTTCCAGACAGTCAGGCTGTCATGTCAGATTATGATGCATTATGCCTAGAAAATATATTACTATTCTTTATAAACAAGATCCCAACGAAGATTGTTGTCTTACCTTGGCTTTAAATTTTGTCTTAAGACAATGTTCAGGTAGTTGACACTACAAATGTCACGTGATAGAATAGCCAAACAAGTATGATAAAACTGAGTTATTTGTACACAGTGGAAGGGCCTCTGTTATCAATAGGCAGCCTAGGAAATCTAAACTACTGAGCATTTCAGGCTAAGAAATAGTTATTGTAAAAGTTATGGTGGTGGACCAATAATATTACCTCCCCTTAGAAGTATCAAATTAACAAATAAACATTTCTATTTCTTTGAAAAGTCTCTCCCCGTCTTTCTTTTCCTCAGTTTTCTTATAGCTGGGATAAGGAATGGTAATCCTACAAAATGGTGGTACAATATAATCCTTATCAGATCTACCCTGCACAGTACTCAGCTCATCAATACCTGCAGACTTTAGAATACTTTTTATAATTGAGCAGCAAAGAAATTGAAGTAATAAATATATAAAGAAAGGAACATGGACTTCTGAAATTTAAATTCAGGTGCTTTAACAGCATTGCTTTCAGCCTTAGAGAAAAAAATGAACTTAAAAATGGGAATATTTCACACACTTCATTTGCAAATAAAATTGTTATATATAAAAGTAATTTAATAACAGATTAAACCAAAAGCCTATTCATAGAACACATTTAAAAGGGTTCATCCCCCCCAAATGTTTTTAACTAAGCTGTTCAAACATGCTTGAACTAATTCTTAATTATTGCTCCAAGGTTTTCAAAACCTTGAGTCTTTGAAAATTCATTGAACAAGCTTAGAAACAACCAGGCATTCCTATTTCCCCCATCACCACCCAGGTATACTAATCCAAGGAAGGCTGTGAAAATCAGTAGAATACCAAGAACTATATTAGCAAGCAAAGGCCTATTTTTGAAACAGAAAGTAAACATTCCTTAAGATTTCTAAATGTCATTAGATTACTCAGTATTGCTTTGGAGTTTTCTGTACAGTAACCTTCTACCCAGTCTTAACCTATTGAAGGACTTGTGAAAACAGAAACTTCCTGTCATCACACTGGCTGCACACCAGAACTCAATTTAGCCAGCAGTGTCACAAGTCACAATGAATGGTCAGTCTTCTTTGTGAGGTTACTATAACATGGGGTAATGGCGAAATCTTCAAAACTCATGGATAGATAAATCACAATTAATGCAAAATCCTAATCTTCTAATCAAATTTTCCCCATTGTTGGGGAAGAAGAGACTTCAACTTCTCTATATCAGCAGTTTGCATAACTGTATATTGTATATTTTCCTGTTTCCTCATTATCTCTATAGGATATGGAATTTTTATATAGTGGCACATATAGTGATTTTTTTTTTTTAGAATAACAACACTCAATTCCTATTCAGCCAGATTTTGGGGCACCACTCCCACTATTCCTATGGAACTCTGGGAATTGTATGCCAAAAACAGCAAACAATACAAAATCCACCCATCCTTCCAACCATACATATTTATTGGCTCCCTAAGAAGGTAATGGCTGTCAAGGTACCCTAAATTGCATCACGTGGTTCATCCCAATTCCCAGAGCTTTTCCTGCTTGGTGGAACCAAATCAATCAAGAAGCCACCAAGTACCCCCCAGTTTTCCACCAAAACCAGGCACAGATGGCAGAGTATTTGAAGGCTCTGTTAATTTCTTTTCCTTTAAGTTCCCACCTTCTACTGCTCTTTCCCAACTACTTACCCTTTCTTCCTATTAAAGCTCCAGAAGTGAGTTGAAAGACACTGTCAATCAACGTTATCTCTATTTTATACAACGGAAGCCGTTGATTGGAAAGTAATAGTTTGGGATGAAAGCATCCTTTTCATGCATCAGAAATGTTCTCTAATCGGGGGAGGGGGGGCACTCTGCACATGTTTAGAGGCAAGATCTCTTAGGAGAAGTTGAGATTTGACAGCCTCAAAAAGTTCAGTTCTATTCTTGGTGGCCCCGTCCCGTCCCACCTCTCCCGTATTCCTTCCACTACCATCTCATCTTTAGCCTACCTTCGACCTCCCCAGAATCACTTAGCCACTACTGGAGCCGTTCGACTCTCGACGTCTTGTTCCCACTGCTTCCCGTCGTGAGCTTGGTCCTGCCCCCCTCACCCGCAGCATCAATGCTACCCTCCGTTAGCGAGCCAATCGCTTGCCGTTCCAGCGGACCTTTCGCCGGAGGCGCACGAGGCAGCCAATCAGAATGCCCCGCTACTTTTATTATTCATCGGGCTGTTCCGGGCTCTACTTCCTCCTCCCGCCGCTTTGCTGGAAACCCAGCTGAGTTCCGGGCAGTGTGTGACGTAGACGCCTCCGCTGTTGACTTGTTTAAAGAAGGGGGAGGAGAGGAAGGAGGATTAAATTGCTCCGAGGTTTTTAATGGGTGTGCGTGAAGATCTTAGGGGCGGGGCCGGGCGTGGCCGGATAGGAGGTTGCATCTCCATCTTTCTCCAGGTGGGGGCGCAGCGTCCGCCGCCCGCGGCTCAGCGGAAGGAGACTGATCCGTGGGGATGTAGTGAGCGAGTTCGGCGAAAGCGTGCAAAAGGGAGCAAAACAAAAAGCGTTGCTGATTTAGGCCTACTCACAGTGGAAACGTTGCACAAAGGAGCCTGACCCAGAGCTCGTCTTCCTTCTTCGGTTGCAGGAACGGGGCATGCATAAGTGCACCAGCGTGCTTATAGTCCCTGTCCTAATATTCCTTTTTACTCTTACTCTTTTCACGTATGTTTATACTTTTACCTGTTATCTTATATACGTTTGACAAATAAATAAACAAAATAAATAAATGGATAGTCTAATGAAGAGAAGGACCAGGGGAGACATGATAGCAGTGTTCCAATATTTGAAGGAAAGATCCCACAGAGAGGATGGGATCAACCTATTTTCGAAAGCACCTGAAGGCCAGACACGGAATAATGGCTGGAAACTGATCAAGGGCAGATTCAACCTAGAAATAAGGAGAAATTTTCTGGCAGTAGGAACAATCAACCAATGGAACAGCTTGTTTTCAGCAATTATGGGAGTTCCATCACTGGAAGCTTTCAAGAAGAGACTGGAGCAGCCCATCTGTCAGAAATGGTGTAGGGTTTCCTGATTCAGCAGGGGGTTGGACTAGATGACCTACAAGGTCCCTTACAACTTTGCTATTCTGTTCTGTTCTGTTCTGTTCTATTCTATTCTATCCTATCCTATCCTATCCTATCCTATCCTATCCTATCCTATCCTATCCTATCCTATCCTATCCTGTCTTGGACGATTTATCTGTTTTTTTGCCCTTCAGCTGCTGTGGGGAGGTTGAACACCCTCCTGCCTGTTTTTCTCTCTCTCCCTCCCCCCCCTTTATTTTCTGAGGGAAAATGAAGGGAAATGACACATTTTTGATGGTTAGGAGGATTTTAGTAATTTTTATTAAAGATTATAATTACAGTAGTAAAATTTACTACAAACTAAAAGAAAAATAGTAAAAGATGCAAAGGGAAATAAAAAGGTAAGACATAAAGAATAAAAGGAAAGGGAAAATATGAATATAGTGAAGGAAAAGAAATACAGATAGTCCTTGGTTTATGACCACAACTGAGCCCAAAATTTCTGTTACTAAGCAAGGCAGTTGCTGAGTGAGTTTTGACCCCCCCTTTTTTTTGGGTTTAAAACATAAGGATTACTTTATTGATAATGTACAGCATCTTTTAGGTGGTTGCCACAGCAGCTGCCTGAGTTCTTTACAAAGACACTCTGGTGATGTGTGTCTTCGCCAGATGATCAGTGAACTGATAAGGAGATTTAGTGAAGACAGTTTCTTTCCAGAGATCAGGGGTCAGATAACTGTAGGTCTTGGAGATATCATCAAAGGTGGCTTTAGCAAAACTGCCCAAGGTAGCAGTGCAGCCCCTGGCCGAGGTGTAGCAGTCATCGATTCCTGCCATCATCAGTAGCTTCTTGGGAACGGGGGCAGACACAATCCCTGTGCCACATGGGACAGGAATGAGGCGAACCAGGACGGACCCACACCGGCCTGACACCTTGCATGGCACAGTGTGAGGCTTGCCAATCTTGTTTCCCCAATAGCCTCGCCTCACTGGCACGATGGAGAGTTTCACCAGGATGATGGCCCCACAAATGACCGTGGCAACTTCTTTAGAGCACTTGACCCCGAGACCAACATGACCATTGTAATCCCCAATTGCAACAAAGGCCTTGAACTTGGTGCGCTGGCCTGCCCGTGTTTGCTTCTGCACTGGCATGATTTTCAAAACCTCATCCTTCAGCGAGGAACCCAGGAAGAAGTCAATGATTTCAGACTAAGGAGTCTGAAATCAAGGGATAGGAAGAGTCTGAAATCAAGGGATAGGAAGAGAGAAAAGGTACATCTCTTCCAGAGATTTGATCTTCATGTCCTTTACCAGTCGGCCTAGTTTGGTCACAGGCATCCATTCTTTGTCCTCAGCTTTGCCTCGAGCTCCGCGACCACGACCCCGATCACGGCCCTGACCTATTCCATGGCCCCGGCCTCCACTGCCGAAGCCACCTCGGAAGCTTCCTCTGGTGGCGGCAGCAGCTCCTCCTGCTCCTGCCCCTCCCGCAGCACCGGCGTCATCTGCCATTTGGTGCGATAGAATAGAAGGAGTTTTGCCCCATTTTATTACCTTTTTCACCAGTTCATCATTGCAGTTATTAAGTGAATACAGCTTCTTCCACTGACTACTTGTCAGAAGCTGGTTGGGAAGGTTACAGATAGTGATCACATGACCCTGGGACAGTACAAATGTCATGAATCCATGCCAGTTAAGCTCTTGTATTTTTATCATGTTGCCATGCAGATGTTACAACAGTTGTAAGTGTGAAAATGGTTGTAACTTGTCACTTTTTTCAGTGCTGTTTGAAAGTTCACTAAATGAATGGTTGTAAACCAAGCACTACCTGTATATAAAGAAGTGACTCCCTACTTCAATTGCAATGATTTGCAATTTTAGTAACTTTTCATCTCTTAAATTATAACAAATTATCTCCTCCTGCATCCCATTTGTTATTTATAAACAAATAATCATCTTCATTTCAGTCTTGGTGTTTGCAGAAGTCCATTAAAGGTTATCAGAAATAATAACTATTTCACCTTGATCAAATAAACCAACTTTATATTCCTTCCTTTTACTTCTAAAGGAATTCTAGAACTTGGGTTTTTTTTTCATTTATTCTTTGTCCCTTCTTATGAGATTCTTCAAAACTTTAACAAGACTGTTCCAATATGGAAAATAATTCAGGTCACTCTTTAATTATTAACATAGCCAGTTTCTTTGTATGTCCCATGTAACACCTTTTTCATGTCATTCTTACAGACTATCATTTGTAAATCCATGTTCAATTCAGTGTCTGTCATGTCAGGTAAAACTTGTTCTTCTTTCATAAGGACATAGTCTGACATGAAGTCAGATATTACTGTTAACATTATTAATATTAATTTCTGACCATTTTTTGAAAATATTTTTCAATAATTCCAGTGTGAGAACAGTTGCTTCCATTATGTAACTGTTAGTTGAGTTTATTCTCCTTTAACAGAAATCTTAAGATTCTTCTAGTATCCCAATTTTTTAATTTATTTTTTTAAATTCAAAACAAAAATATTTTCCCATGAGAAGGATTTTTATAATTAATACTATTTCAAATATATCAGGGCACTTAGTCCATTTGTAGTTTTTTAAAACCAAAGTTTTAATCAATCTTTTTCTGATTATTTAAAGAAAAATGTTTATTTTTAAGCTTGTAGCTAAATTTGTCTTTTATTGGTTGAAGACAGCCTCCCTAGAAGTTTTTAGATTTGTCACTTCAAAGGCTTTTAATAGCTAAAAATAAGTTCTTTTAATTATAAAAGAAAGTACATCAATTTAGTGCCCTTTTAAAGGTACCAAACACAATTTGAGCAAGATGGCTATTCCCTTGCCTCCTAGTGTTCAAAAACCACTGTCTTGCAGTCCCCTTATGAAAAGAAACTGTCGAAGACTTGTGGATGGTCTCTGATCTTCTTCTTTATCTGGAGAGGTTTGGAGAGCAGTTTATTTGCCAAATTTTCATTCTTTGCATGGTTGCAGCTGTCTTCAGTCCATGTTTTTTTTTTCCTCCAGAAGCCCATGGTTGGGAGGATTTAAAGAAAATGGCATAATAGTCTCCCTCTCCTGTGTTGTAAGCAGAGTTGACAGCAAAGGTTTCATATGAGCAACTAAGCCCTTTTAGTTTCAGTATGCTGTGGGAACTACGAATCTGGCAGATTTAGTCAAAGCAATTATCTTGACTAACTGTATTATGCAAACTCAGAAACCCTGTTTTGAAGTTCATAGTTTTGTACTTTCATTCCTCCAAGTAAGCAGGATGAAAATGCACTATGAAACTCTTAATATTAGGTCTTTAAAGGTAAATTAATAAATACATAGGTCATATCTTTTGCTTACCTATATAACCTTCCCTTACTTCATTTTACTTTCTACAATCTGCGGTACATCTTCTCTTACTATGTCATTCGACTATTTCTTGTGCTCAGTCTAATCTCTTCCATTTTTTTCTTTTATTTCATTTTCCTCTTCTCTAGCCACCCGTACCACTTGTCCCACACGCTGTAATAATCAGTATCTTCTCTGTCATCGATTTCCAATGTTAATTTATTCATCTCGGCACATTCCATTATTTTACCGATTACTTGTTCCTTAGTTGGTATTTTTTTCTCTTTCCATTGTTGAGCAAAAGAGATTCTTGCCGCTGTTATTATGTGCACTGCTAGGTATTTCTTCTTTTTTGCCATTTCCGTCTTCAGAATTCCCAGGAGGAATATTTTAGGATCTAATTCGAAAGTTTCACTTATTATTTCTGAAAGCCAATTGCCAATCATCTTCCAATATTTTTTAGCTTGAGGGCAGGTCCACCAGCAATGGTAAAAAGTGCCTTGCTGATGTCCACACTTCCAACACTTTGGATTAAGGTTGGGATAAATTTTGACAATCCTAGCTGGTGCTAGGTGCCACCTATAAATCATCTTATACTGGTTCTCCTTGTATGTGGTTGCCTTGGTGAGTCTTACATTGTTATTCCATATTTGGTCCCATTCTTCCAGATTTATATTTTTCCCAATATTTTTGGCCCATGCTAACATTGGATCTTTAACCACCTCCTCCATCAGGTCATATTCTACCAAATAATTGTACAATTTAGCCAGTAATTTATTGTCCGTGCTCATCCAAATCTTATCGAAATCTTTGCTACCCATTTCTATACCGTATTGTTCTTTATCTTTTTTGTACCTTGATTTTATCTGTGCATATGTCCACCATTCTATGTGAGTACCTTGTTCTTTTAACTGTTCTATTGTTTTGAGATTTCCTGCCTCGTCTAATATTTCTTTATATTTCACCGTTTTACCAAGTTCCAGAACGTTTGGGTTTATTATCGCCTCCATAGTTGAGAGCCAATTGGGGATTTTAGTATAGTGTTTTCGTCTTATTTCTTCCCAGGTTAACTTTAATATATCCCTCAATTTGTGTTTATTAAAGTGTGTTTTTGTTTTTTCCCCTGTTTCCCATAGGAAGGCATGCCAACCTTTCTGAAGATCATGCCCTTCTAACGTTAAGATTCCTTTATTCGCCAAGGTCGCCCAATCTTTTAGCCAAACTAGAATCGCTGCTTTATGATAGGTTTCCCAAATAGGTAGTCTAAACCCTCCTCTGTCTTTTTTATCTTGTAAACTCCTAATTGCTATTCTTGGCTTTTTTCCTCCCCAAATAAATTTCCTGATAATTGCATTGAATTCTCTGAAAAAATTTTTATCTAATTTAATTGGTGCCGTTTGAAACAGATACAACAATTTAGGTAAGACACTCATTTTGATTGTCGCTATCTTCCCTAGGAAGGAAATCTGGAGCTTCCCCCACTTCTCTAAATCTTGTTTTATGCTTTTTACCAAAGGGACATAATTATCCTCTTTGAGGGCCAAATATTTTGTTGAGATCCACACTCCCAGGTATTTAACTTTCTTCGCAATTTGTATTCCCATGGATTCCACCAGGGCTTCTTCCTGATTCTTCGTCATATTTTTAGTGAGCATTTTGGTTTTAGATTTGTTTAATTTAAGCCCCGCTACTTCTCCATACTTGTCGAGTACTTCCAATATTTGTATACCTGTTTCCACCGGTTCTTCCATGATTAAAACGACATCATCCGCGAACGCTTGGACTTTATATGTTTCCTTCCTAATTTTGAGCCCTTTAATTTGATCACTCTCTCTAATCTTCTTTAATAACACTTCTAGTGCCAATATATACAAAAGTGGTGACATTGGGCATCCCTGTCTTACTCCTTTACTGATCTGAAATGTTTTAGTGAGTTCGCCGTTTACCAGAATATTAGCCCTTTGCTTCTCATAAATCGTATTTATTGTGTTTGCAAAGTTTTGTCCAAATCCCATAATATTAATTTGTTGCTTTATAAACTCCCAATTTAGATTGTCAAAGGCCTTCTGGGCGTCTAAAAAAACTAATGCCACCTCTTTGTCCGGGTGTTCCTCATAATATTCTATCACATCTAGAATCATCCTTGTATTATTCCTAATTTGCCTCCCTGGGAGGAATCCATTCTGGTCACTATGTATTATCTAATTGAGGATTCTTTTTAATCTTTCCGCTAATATGTTCATGTATATTTTATAATCAATATTGAGAAGAGAAATTGGCCTATAATTCTGTATCAATTTGGTATCCGATCCTTCTTTTGGTAGGAGTGTAATATAGGCCTCTCTCCAGGATTCTGGTATTTTCTTTTTCGATAAAGCCTCATTAAAAATTTCAAGCATTCTTGGAAGCAGAATGTCTTCTAATTCTAAATTTTTATATAATTCCCCTGGGAATCCATCCGGGCCCAGAGATATATTCTTTTTCAATTTGGCAATTGCTGTCTTTAACTCTGTTAATGTAATCTCTTTATTCAACATCTCTTTTTCCTCTTCTCCGATCTGTGGCATTCCCTCTTCCAATAGATATTGTTTTACTTTCTCTTTGGGAATATCTTCTTCTTTATATAAAGACGCATAGTATTCGCGTGCTATTTCCAATTTTTCTTCCTCCTTGTTTACAATGTGGCCTTCCGAATCCTCTAATTGGAAAATAATTCCTTTCTCTCTCTCTTTTTTAATTCTATAAGACAGCCACCTGCCTGGCTTATTGGCGTTCTCAAAATAATATTGTTTTGTTCTCTTAATTTCATATGCTAATTTTTCTTGGTCCATTATATTTAATTTATGACGGATGGTCATCCAATTTTCTTTTATTGTTTCGTTGTCAGGGTTTTATTGTGCCTCTTTTTCTGCCTTTGCCAGTTCTTCTAGCAATGTTCTTTGAGCTTCTCTCCTCTCTTTATTTCTATATGCTCCGTATGCTATCATTAGGCCTCTTAAATAGGCCTTCATCGTGTCCCAGATTATTCCCCAGTCCATCGGTTCTTTTTCATTTTCTTCGAAAAACGTTATATTATATATATATATATTAAGAATGATATAAGCACATATCAGTATAAGTACATATTTATATACTATGCAATTGAGCAGCAAAGATTATCTATATGTACACACATCTGTACTCCTATTCATTTTCTTTTCCTACACTATGTAACCGGATGGACAAAAACTGTATTATTATAATTTCTTAACAATAAAATATTTTTTAAAAAAAGAAAAAAAAATGCACTATGAAACTCAATGTAAAAATCTAAGTCACAAAACAAAGCTCCCAAATGTTGTTTGCCTGCAGCACCAAACTTTGCCTCCCTGGTCAGTGGAAAATTGGCTTTTGATATAATGGAAGAACTATATCTCCTCAAATAGTTACTATGGAACTGATAAGATTCAACCAGAAGAAGCTGCAATTGGTTCAGTGGGTGTCTGGAATGAGCTGTGCAGCACTTTCATCTTCAAAGATATTTTGTAGCATACAGGAAAATGCTGGGCAGCAGTGGCAGCAGACCAGTAGGCCAGGAGCAGGGGTGAAATCCAGCAGGTTCTGACAGGTTCTGGAGAACCGGTAGCGGAAATTATGAGCAGTTTGGAGAACCGGTAGCAGAAATTTTGAGAAGTTCAGAGAACCGGCAAATACCACCTCTGGCTGGCTCAAGAGGGGGGGGGAATGGAGATTTTGCACTCCTGGGGAGATTCCCTCCCCAGCAGTGGGGAGGGAATGGGGATTTTACAGTATCCTTCCCCTGGAGTGAGGTAGGAATGGAGATTTTGCAGTATCCTTCCCCTGCCATGCCCACCAAGCCACGCCCACAAAACCAGTAGTAAAAAAAAATTTGGATTTCACCACTGGCCAGGGGCAACAATGGGCTGAGCGGTATCAAGCCATGTGGTGGTGACAGGCAGTCAAATACCAGTGGTGGGCTATTTGTTAGCAGCGGCCAATCCAAGGAAACAATGCTAGCCACACTCAAGAGCCGTAAATAGGACATTCTCATCGGTTGATCAGTAATAACTTTGACAATGACTGATTATATCTGAACCCATCACAAAAGGAGTTGAGGGATTTTAAGGATGCTGTTGGGGAGAAGGTTTGGGGGGTTGGTGCCTGCAAGGTTGGTCTGGGCCTAGGGTGATAGCCTGGGAGCAACAAGTATAGTATACTATAGTTTACTTTATTGTCATCGCACATGGTACAATGAAATTAAATGCCGTCTTCAGTGTACATTATAACTATAAAAATAAAAACACAAACATACATCCTTTACATTCTATATAACTGAAATTGAAAACCCGATATTGCATTATACCATAGAATTCAACATAGTTATTGCTCTGGGATAGAAGCTGTTTTTCAGCCTATTTGTCCTTGTTTTTATTATCCTGTACTGTCTGCCAGATGGTAATAGTTCAAAAAAAGGATGCCCAGGATGAGATGGATCTTTAAGAATGTTTTGAACTTTCTTAAGGCAGTGGGAGCTATAAAGCTTTTCCAAGGAGGGGAGAAGGCAACCAATGATCCTCTGGGCAATGACGTTAACCCTCTGGAGTGCTGTCCTCTCTGTCCCTGTGCAAGTAGGTTTGAGTGAATGTTAGTGACCCACCACCCTGAGTGAGAATCAAGTGGTGGGACCCTGCATGAGAAAGCCTCCTCTCTCTGATTGGTGAGAGAGACCAGCCTAGGCTGGAGAAAAGTGTGATGAATGGAGTGTGGGGTACAGAGAGTTTGAGCTTTATTATCTATCCTAACATCTCTAGAATGAAGGTGTGGATGCATGTGAATGACTGAGTTGGAGTCGCAAAGCCTTCAGTTCTAGAGAGAGTCGGCCAAGAGAGAGGAGTTTAGAATGCCCTGGGGAACATAAGGAAGGACATTACATCAGTATAGTGATGGACATAACAGAAACAGCAAGCTGTTTCAGGGGAAGATGCCCCCAATGTTTAATATTGGCATATTCTGGCCACTTGAATTCACACTCAGTCCCTTGACAGCATTCTCTCAGAGCAGGGGTGAAATCTACTTACCTTCCTTACCGGTTCCGAACCGCATGCGCCCCACGTACTCTTGCTTTGCTTGCACCAGACATTCTACACATGTGCAAAACCTGCACATGCGCAGAAGGTAGAAAACACATTATTTATTGGTTAAAACCAGGAAGTAATGACATCTGGGCAGATGGGCGGAGCTTTGCTCCACCATCGCTACCAGATCGCCAAACCACCAGTCAAGATCGCTACCAGACCGGGCGATCCGGTCTAATCTGGGAGCATTTCACCCCTGCCTCAGAAGCCTGGAGTTTTGACTGCTGTTATTGAATGCCAGGTCAGTCAACAACAAGGCTCCCTCATTCGAAACTATATTGAGGAGGGGCATGTCAACATAACATGCATCATGAGACCTGGCAGTCAATGGTTTGAGGTTTGGCACCAGTTGAGACTCCAGGGCAGGGTAAGTGGGGTGGCTATGATTATCAGAATCTCAGACTTCAAGGGCGTTGCTCCCCAAATCTCTGGATATGAGACCCTGTTTCTGAGATGGGTGCATAGAATCATCTGGAATTATTGTTACTGATTTAGTTACCAGACTAGTAACAACTTCAGCAAAATTAAGGGGATGTCATTGTCAATGTTCCTCTGCATATAAGAGCTTCTTGTGATCAGTAGGTCCTGTGATTGGGAGGTCACATCAGATGAGTGTCTTGTGATGGATCAGGTGTGGGACATGTCAGGTGAGGGTCTTGTGATCAAATCAACCATACAGCCAACTGATCAACCCACGCACCTCCCATTGCAACCAGTACTTCACTGCCCAATGACCTTCACCTGATGTGACCTCCCCATCATAAGACCCATCACAAGACCCTCACCTGACATGACCCACACCTGACCCATCACAAGACCTATCATAAGACCTTCATCAGATGTGACCTCCCCATCACAAGACTTACTGACCACATAAAGCCCTTATAAACAGAGAAACACTGACGCTCCCTAAACTCTACTGAAGATGTTACCAAGCTTGGTGATGAAATGTTTGGAAACCAACCCACAAGTTCAGAGAACTAACCTCCACCCTCATTGCTACTATACAGACCCCTCTGCCTGAATTGCTAGAAGCTGTCGTAGGATTGTCAGTGGAGTTCCCCAAACTTATGGTTCTGAATCAGTGGTTGGTTGCTACCGGTTCGCCCTGGATCAGGCGAACTGGTAGTGGTGGCTCCACCCACCCACCTGGGCATCTCTGCACATGCGCTGAAGTGTCGCATGAGCGCGCACGCACCCACAAATGAACTGGTAGTGACTGAAATTGAAACCCACTACTGTTCTGAATGACTTCAATCTGTCTTCCCTGGGTTCAGCTTCAGAAGCAGCCCAGAGTTCATATCCTCCATGATGGCCGTGGGCCTATCCCAGATTGTTAAAGGTTCAACTCAGAACTTTGGTCACACACCAAATCTAATATTCTTATCAGCACAATGTCAACATGATCTAGTGGGGAGGTCAAAGTTATCCTCCTGCCAGATCACAGCCTGATATCCCTGAGATTCTCTTACATCGCCCTCCCTTACAGGGAGACTGGGCTCAATATAATGATCCGCCCCCAGAGACTGAGGATCCAAATGGATGATTCTGAGTAGACATGACTTAGAGCCAATATTAAGGCCTTTCTTGTGACAGAAGTAGCAAAACAAAATATTTCTCTGCTCTTTTTCTATCCTCAGAGTGTGGCACATTGACCATGTTCCAGGTCACCTGAGCCCTCCTAGCTTGGGGAAGTTTGGACAATCATCTTCAGGGCTGGGCAGGAGAATTTGTTCAACATCTGTCACTTGGATTCGTTCCCTGTTAGAACTCCTGCATGGTGCTAGTCTTTATGAAATGCCCAGGGAGATGTCTTGCCCAACAATTTGGGAGCAATTTGACCCTGCTGGACCTAAGGAAGTGGACAGAGTCCTCTGCACTGTCAACACAATCACTTACCAATTAGACCCTTGGAGCTCCTAGCTGGTGAAACCCTCCAGGATGGTGACCACCAGGTGGATTCATGGAATGATAAATTCCTCACTGCATGAGTGGTTATTCCTGGGAGGTTTTAATCAGGCTTGTCCTCTACTTAAAAAAAAAAATGACCCCACCTGCTTGGTCAATTTTCTATCTTCCCATTTTGGAGAAGGTGGTAGAAAAGGTAGTTGTTCAACAGTTTTGGGATTATGAATGAAATCCTTTCAGTTAAGATTCAGCCCTGGCTATGGGACACAGAAAGCTTTGGTTATACTCATGGATGATCTCTGGCAGGATCAGAGGGTAATGCAACCATTCTCACTCTCCTTGACCTCTCAGTGACCTTCAAAACCATCAACCATGGTATCTTTTTGGATTGTCCATATGAGTTGTGGCTGAGTGGCACAGTTTGTTTGTTTTTTTAAATTTGATTTATATGCCGCCCGGAGACTCAGGGTGGCTTACAGTGCGTTAAGCAATAGCCTTCGTACTTTTGTATATTTTATACAAAGTCAGCTTATTGCCCCCACAAACTGGGTCCTCAATTTACCTAACTTAGAAAGGATGGAAGGCTGAATCAACCTTGAGCCTGGCAAGATTCGAACTTACTTTTTTTTAATTGCAGACAGCTGGTGTTAAATTACAGCGCTTTTTTTAGTTTGCAGAGCTATCCAGGCTCCAGTTTTACACTGGTTCAGCTTCTTCCTCCAAGGTTGGGATTGGGAGATCCAGCTCCGATCACTCGATTGCGGTGTCCCACAGGGCTCAGTACTTTCTCCTCCCTTGTTTAACATCTACATGAAACTGTTGGGTGAGAACATCGACCACCATGGGTTGAGGAATCATGTTTGCTGATGAAACTCTACTCTACATCTCCACACATGGTGACCCAAGTGATCCTGTCTCTGCTGTGTCACGATGCCTGGAGGCTATAGGGATCTCGATGAGGGACAACAGACTTAGACTGAACCCTGACAAGATGGAGTGGTTTTGGATGCATAGAGCCTCAGAATCCGAGTGTTTGTCATCTTTAGTTCTGGACAGGTCTGAACAGTGCACTACTCTGTTCAGACCCAGAATGCAACATAGGGGTTCTCGTGGACATGTCTCCTTCTTGAAGAGCTGGTAGCAGGCGTGATCAAGGAAGCTTTTGAGCAGCTCCAGTTGTGCCCCAGTTGTGACCTTTCCTGGATCATGACTCCCTGCAGTCAATTACTCAAGCCCTATCTATCTGTTGCCTAAACTACAACAATACACTGTACATAGGGCTACCCATGAAGTCAATTTGGGATCTTTTGCTGGTGCAAGAGGACTCTTTGAGCCTCCAGGATGATGCATATTACACCTCTGCTCTGTGATCTTCACTGACTACTGGTCTGCTTCTGAGTGTATTTCATGGTGTTAGTTATGACCTTTAAAGCCCTTAATGGCATAGATCCAGGCTACCTAATAAGCTTCCTCATCTCTCTAGGACAATTCTACTTATACTGGGAGAAATTCCATTGGTCAAGAACTTTGATTATTCAGGATCAAGAATGCAGCACCTGCTCTTTGGAACATCTTACCCTCTAAGCAGTGGTGAAATCCAAATTTTTTTACTACCGGTTCTGTGGGCGTGGCTTGGTAGGCATGGTGTGGTGTGGCAGGGAAAGGATACTGCAAAATCTCCACTCCCACCCCACTCCAGTGGAAGGACACTGCAAAATCTCCATTCCCTCCTCACTCCTGGGAGAAGGATATTGCAAAATCTCCATTTCCACCCCACTCTGGGGCCAGCTAGAGGAGGTATTTGCTGGTTCTCCAATCTACTCAAAATTTCTGCTACCATTTCTCCAGAACCTGTCAGAACCTGCTGGATTTCACCCCTGCCTCTAAGGTAGGATCTGCCACCACCCTCCTATTCTTCTGCAAGAGCCTGAACACTTGCCTGTGCCAATTGGCCTGGGAACCAAATGAGGAAGTTGCACATTGGAGGTAACTGCTAGATTGATGGCAGACTCCATTTCCACTCCCTTTGCTCTCTGCTCTCCACCCATCCATCTTTTTGGTTATCATATTGATGTATTTATTCTCCTTTGCCCTTGTTTATTATTTTTCTTCTGTTTACACGCCTTTTCATTTTTCTTCCTGTTTGTTATTGTAAGCCACTTAGAATAGCCCCCACAGTGAGATAGGCAGTAAATAAATTTAACAAATAAATAGATAAATGAAGCAGGTGCCATATTTGTGATCCTACATGGTGCAAAACAGGTAGTGAATCTTAAAGTTTATGTGTTTTGTAGCTCTAATAGCTACATAGAATAGTCAACACAGCTTTCTTCTCTTTTCAGGATAGTTAGCAAGACTCAGTCCAGTCTTTAACATGCTTCCAAAGACAAAAAAATAAGGGTAAGGTATGTTTCTGTGTAGCTACTGTTATTTCTAGCAGCTTCTTTAAGTCACCCTGTAGGATTTGTCCAACTGTCATGTCCCTCAAAGGAACTGGGAGACAGAAAGCATCCAGAAGGGGCCTTTCACTTGTGATCTCATGGATGTTATCCACTCATTAACACCTTCCAGACAAAAGAGAAAGAAGCATGGAGTAGAATTGCTATTTCCAGCCAAAAAGTTCTAAACGATTCAGGGCGTTCCATTTCAGGAGAGTTTATTTCTAACCTCCTTTGATTCCAAAATTATGGCCATTTATAGTAGGAATGCTGTCTTAGATTGGTTTGCATAATGTTAGCCCAATTTGGTTTAATTGCTTGTGGCATAGCAAGTTGAGTAGATTTATTAGCCATTGTAACTATGTCAGCAAGTTGAATACATCAATTGAGGTACACTCAGTAAACTTGTATGCTTAGCGTGTTCTCCATATTTATTTTCAACTGAAATGACTGCTATTATCAGATGATTCCCAGACTTGGACATTTTCTCTTTCACAGTGGGAAAATATTGTGTCATCCAGCTAAGTTTTTTTTTTTAATTTTATGCTTCAGGGACACTCCAATGGCAATGACTCAAACCTAAATCTATTGGGGCTGATTTTTTTTAAAAAATATGCCCTTTGAGATTGTTGTCTTCTCTCATTTTTCTCATGGATTCTTTTATATAATCATTATAATTTAATCTTATCACTAGACATAAGGGACAGTCAGACCACAATTACTGGGATGTGGTGGCTGGAGGGTATTGGAAGAGAAAGATGCGACATGTAGCCTGGCTAGGTGGTTCAGTGGCTAAGACACTGAGCTTGTCGATCAGAAAGGACTGCAGTTTGGCGGTTCAAATCCCTAGTATAGGTCTCCTGCATGAGCATGGGGGTTGGACTAGATGACCTCCAAGATCCCTTCCAACTCTGTTACTACTGTTACCGTCCTCCTCTAGGCTGCTTACCTTTTGAGCTGCTGCCCCATTCTATGAGCAGAGAGACTATGGAATGGATGCAGCAGGTTATGCGTTGGGAGCCTATCACCAGTTGAAGATATACTAAATGTCTAGACTTAGTAGTGGACTTACAGTCTTCTTTAAGATTGGCATATTATCTCCTTGTTAATATTTAACTGCATAAATGTAGGAAAAATGTGTTTCTCTTCATGTCATCTTTGAATCACATTGAAAATCAGTGGATTGATTCTGGGTGAGTGTCTGTGGAGATTCTCAGTTACACAGGTCATAGTTGTCTCAGAAACATTCTGGGTGAGGTTTTTTAAAGATATGTGTACCGATAAAGGAGAATATTTGTAGCTCAAGATTGAAATGAAAAGTCTTTGGGGTTCTCTGACTTTGTTCTCTGAGTTTTCTTGTAGACGTTTCATTTCCCCAAACTAGCTAACATTACCAGTGCTAATCAAGAGTGGGGTTTGCTCTTAATTGTTCTCAATTCACATATTTTGTCTTTGGCTCAGACAGTGATATGTAGATGATTTATATGAGGAAAACACTGTAATAAAAGAGGTTTGACTTTTTTTCTTTCTTCCAATCCCCCTCTAACCTCACTCAGTGGGTACAGTTTGGCTCTTTTCTATAGAGATTTAATTGAAAATCAAATGATTCACGACCTTTCAACCAACATTTTATTTAGGCCATGAGGTGGCAGACTGGGTCTGGGGAGAACAGCCAGAAACCTTCCATATAAAAGAAAAATACCATACACATTGAAAAACAGGAAAAAAAAAATAGGGAAGGCTAGATTGTTTTAATATCTTGGCAGAAATGTGGAGAAACATACAGTTGCAATCCTGTGATCTACCACCTGCAATATAATATGTTCCAGATCCAAGTCTGATTTATACATATGCTAAACAATAGTGTAGGGTATATCTTAGTGTGTTCTATGAATGCAATTACATGTGATTTATGGTACTGTGACTGCAGTCAAGAGATTTGAGAGCTCAGTCAGCAAATCCTTTATGAGCTGGAGTCAGCATTCCCTGTTCACAATATTGTACTCTGCAACATTTTCATGTGTAACACAAAATGCACATGCTTCTTGGCTGCTATTTCCAGAAATGCATTTATATTCTATGTTCTATTTCCTGTCTCTGAAATGGGACAAATTTTCACATAATTGAATTCCTTATACTATTGAATTCCTTGTAGATTATTACACATTTAATAAAGGAGTACTTGCTTTAGATATCATATGGCCAATGTATGTTTCCCATATGTATTAAGCCACAGGTCTCAAACTCACCGCGTCATGTTGCCATCACGTGATGTTTCGTGACATTTTTCCTATTTGCGAAGCTGGGGTGGGCATGGTGTGACACATCCGGTCTGCGGGCCACCAATTTGACATCCCTGTTTAAGGAATAGGTGCTTTTGAGCACATCAGTCTAATAGTTTAAAATTAGTAGCAGAATGAAGTTCTTAGATCTTTTTATATCAAATCTATTCTTGGCTTTCTCTCCAGGAAGTGGGGCTTTGTAGGTGTTGCTGCACTTGATTAGATCTCAAACTTATTTAAATTTGTTGCAAATTACCCAGAATTGTACAATGTGATGAGTATCTACTTTCTGTTTTGTCTTTTTTTTTTTCTCCCTTACTTCTCCATTTAATTAGATGTATTTTTTATAGTACAGTTTTGGGGAACTGATCGTATAAGCTCTGCTATCGATTTGCCAAATAAATTTTCATTTTGGGAAAGTAAATGAAACAATAAATCAAATCATGGAAGATTTGAGATCGGTTAAAGGAATTCTTCATAATGTGCAGCTCTATGAAGCATTAAAACTATTTACTGTTTATAGTAACAGTAACAGAGTTGGAAGGGACCTTGGAGGTCATCTAGTCCTCCTGCTCATGATGTATCTTCTTTAATACCAATGTGCATTTTAGAATGCCATTACTAGAGAATATGAGCAGAAGTGTACTTTCATGCTAAGGTATTGGCCATTTTTGGACTACTAGTTTTTAGTCTGATCTAGAAGGGCTCATTATGATTCTAATTGTGTTTTTCTTCTGCAGGATACTACTGATCCGTTGGAATTTATCTTTGCATGGTGTCTTTTTGAATTTACAAATCTATTAACTATTAGGAGCAATACAAGGTAAGAAAGTTAGTAGAGAGCGTATGCACTTTTATTTTCTATCATTGTCTAAAACAGGGGTCCCCAACATCCAGTCCATGGATTGGCACCGGGTTGCGGCATGCCAGAAACTGGACTGTATAAACAAGTGAAGCTCCATCCATGGGATGTAGGCAGCATGCAAAACCACACACCCCTCCGGTCCACGGAAAAACCTTTCTCCATGGAATCGGTCTCTGGTGTCCAAAAGGTTGGAGACCACTGGTCTAAAAGACTTATTTTGCATGTCTGTAATGTGTTTCGTATTGGTTAAGCTATTATTCTTGAGACCTTCATCACTCCTTTCTCCGTTCAATTCTTATTCTTTTCTAACTCTGAGCTGTGCAGTTCGAGGTACTTGCCCGACTTAAGCTCTCTCACAATTGTGAAAGCACACTGCAAGCTTTACGTAGATAAATAACATTGTATTTTTATTTCCATTCCTATTTTCTGACTGCATAGAAGTATCTGCTATGTATGTGGCTCTCCTGCTCTTTCTTTATAAATGATGTTACCACAAATAGTTATATCAGACGACAGAAGCCCATTCTTCTCTTAGTTTTGCTCCAAAAAGAAGTGGCTCTTCTGAAATGCAAGATCAGAGGAGTCTCCTGTGCAGCTGACTGAGCTGACCACAATATAAGTGGAAGCTGTTCCAGTCTGTTTGATGACATTGTGGGAAGACCCATCAAAATAAAGGAACTACTCACATCACACTACTTTTTGGAAAAAAGGATAATGAGTTACTGAAAGAGGGAAAAGATGCCACAAGCCAAATTCCACTTTAAGCACTTTCACTGGAACTATTCTTTTCTCAAGAATCTGAATAATCTTTCATAATCTAATCCAGCAGGAAATTAATCACATGGATACTTCCTTAAATACTTAAGCAAAGTAGCTGCTGTGTATTTTTTTATATTGAGGGGTGAGAAGACTTTCAACATTGACTTAGTTTATAAGACTAAAGTCCAATTTGTGGCACAGCTAGACAAAATGTTGGATACCGTAATTGTATGCTTTTAAAATTAACATTTGCATTTTTTGGATTATATTAAAAGGCTTAATTTTCTCCCATCCTAGGCCTTTTTCCTAATGTGAAATTCTATACCTGTGATGGCGAACCTATGGCACGCATGCCAGAGGGGGCATGCAGAGCCCACTCTGTGGGCAGGTGACCATCGCCAGCTGCTCTTCTGGTTTCTGGCATGCACATGCTGGTCTTTGCAGGCGCCAAAGCGAGCGCTGGAAAACGGCCTGAAAAACGGCCAAAAACTAGGCCATTTTTTGGGCTGTTTCAGGCTGGTTTTCAGGCTGTTTTCAGGCCATTTTTTCGGGCCTTTTTCAGGCCATTTTTGGCCTGAAAAGCAGCCTGAAAATGTCCTGAAAGTGGCCCGAAAAACAGCCAAAAAACAGGCATGTGCGTGCTGGCCAGCTGGTTTTTGGGTTTCTGGTGCTCTTGTGCATGCGAAGACCAGCTGGCTGGCATGCATGTGTGCGCTGGAAACCCGAAGACCCGCCAGCTGGCGCGTGCATGCATGCACGCACCTTTCTGTTTGAGCACTCGGTGCCGAAAAGATTCATCATCACTGTTCTATACCATCAAATGGAAATGACTCTGCAAGGGGAAGTAGACAGATACTAGACATGTACTTGGATAAGTATGATAGAGTGCATCCTTTTCAAACAGTCCCAGGTTCAATTTTTCTTTATCTCCTATGAAGGGAGGGAAAGATTCCTGAAACCCAAGAAGTCAATTTCAGTTAGACAAGGATTCTGCCCTGCTGTCTAAACTGATTGTCTCCTCTGCTGGTCCAGTTTATTAAGCCAACTTCAGACACTTTTGTCCAGATTGCAGTGGGACTGGACTGGTGCTCAACTATGGATTATGATTATAGTAGGACGTGGTTGTCATTCCTCTGTCCATTTCACCTTGCTGGCTGGCAGTCATAAAGATAGTCTTCCGGTGCCTTCCTCTTCATTTTAAGGCAGGGGTCAGCAACTGGAGCCGCATGTGGCTCTTTCACTCCTCTGCTGTGGCTCCCTGTCGCCGGTCAGCTCCACAATTGATATGACTTTCAGTTAGGACAGGTAGAAGAAAAAGGACGCCGCGCTAGGAGGAGACTCTATGGTGGGGGAACCAGATTTCTGGTCGGCTCCAGAATTGAATGGGGGGCTTCCGGTTAGGACCTTTGTGGCTCTGAGTGTTTAAGCTGCCGACCCCTGTTTTAGGGATTGCTTCTTCTTCACTGGTTCACATACTTTTGCTTTCCCAGATTTGCATAAATGAATTCTTTGAACCTCTTTCTCACATCTTCTCTTTCAACATTGATATAGACTCTCTTTTTTTCTGTGATGGTATCATCACTGCTCTGATACAATAAGCAATGTAATGGGTACGGGTTGCTCTTCCACTGGTACATTTTTGATAAATTTATGAACACTTTGTAACAAGGATGTATTAATAGTTCAGCTTCGTGGAAATAAAGCGGCAACATTGTGACTTTAAAAATGAAAGGGAGGAGAAGCTTTGCATTGCAAGTCTGTGGATGTGGTGAGAAATTTAGGGGTGCATTCTTCACCACCAATGGCCACCAAGGAATGCAAAGGTTGAGTGGTGAGGATAGTCCCTCCAGAGGTGAGAATGGTCCCTTGATTTAAGGGACCATTGTTAGTCATCTGCAGAGGTATTAAAAAAAATGAAAGTTGACAAGTGGTGAAGAACATAGCAGCATGGTAGTCCAGGATAGAATGGTTCCTCAGGTTAGTGACCAGCCATTGCTGGGAAAGGAGGACATTAGCATTTGACTGGGGCTTCTGCTTAGATTGAACAAAGCAGTGAGGACCACCCTGAAAGGCTTAAAATGCCTCAGGTGGGAAATGGCAGTTTGGAATCAAAAATGGAAACCATTAGGACAGGATGGATTTGTGATGCGTTGGCAGTGGCAGTTGGAGTCATCCAGTGGTGGGTTTCAAATTTTTTTACTACTGGTTCTGTGGGCGTGGCTTGGTGGGCATGGCAGGGGAAGAATACTGTAAAATCTCCATTCCCACCCCACTCCAGGGGAAGGTTACTGCAAAATCCCCATTTCCTCCAGATCAGCTGGGCTCGAGAGGCAGAGAATAGATGGGGACGGGGCCAGTCAGAGGTGGTATTAACCGGTTCTCCGAACTACTCAAAATTTCCGCTACTGGTTCTCCAGAACTGGTCAGAACCTGCTGAAACCCACCTCTGGAGTCATCCATTTCTGCAGGCTATTACTGGCAATTGGCCAAGCAAAAAGCATGAGTTTGCCCTAAATAACTGGAAGATGGATCAATTGTTTGATTCCATATTTCCTATATTAATGTGCATTCACCACTGGATTCGAGGAGGTAGAGCAAATGCTTTGGGGAGGAAGTATAATCCCATTTTTTATTTCTACTCTTAAAATCTTACACTGCATCTACCTATAATGAATCTGTACAATACTGTTTGCTTTTTTAAAAAAAAACCTTCACTATCTTTAACCTGGCTGTAATGAAAATATATAATAATTTTGGGAACTTTTTACAAAATTTTCATCATTAATTTTCCATCTATTGGGAAGGGTGTTTTTTTATTTAAAATTTGAGAAAGCTAAATATTATCCTGTCACAATTATACTCTATAATGCTTTTAAGAAAGCAAAAGCCTTCACATGCATAAAATAGCTGTAATAGTTAAAAATGCAAAAAGTGAAATATTACTCTCTATTTGCAAATGTTCAAATTATAAACTGTTTTGCACAAGAGATGTAGTATACTTGTAATCAGTGGTGAAATCGTCAGTGGATTGCCACCAGTTTGCTGCCCATGCATGCACGCTCCCCGCCAAACACGCGCTGTGCGCACACATGCGGAGTGCATATGCATGCCAAATGCACACTGCATGTGCATGCACAGTGCATGCCACACGCACATGCATGCACAGTACGTGCCATACACACCCTGCACATGCATGCATGCGAGCGCAGTTCAAACCAAATACGCACTTTGCATGGAAAAAGGAGCGGTTTGAAGGTAAGTAGTTCTACTCACCTACAGTGGGGGGGGGAACAGCTGTGCCATGCGATTTAGATTCGCTAGAAAGGATGTGAATTTATACTCACTAGAAAGGGTTTCCTGCTTTCTAACGAATATAAATGGTGCGACACAGCTGATCGTCGGAAATACCGGTTCAGACGAACCTATAGTTTTTATTACTACCGGTTTGCCCGAACCGGTGCAAACCAATAGCATTTCACCTCTGCCTGTAATGTATTAAAGAAGCTAAGACTGATTTTTTTCTTCCAGGGAAAGTCACTGTAAATTTCTCTTGCCCCAGAGATTAGGAAAAAGTGGTATCAGGGTTTTCTGTTGCTTCCCCAAAAGAGTGATAATGGTTTGCATTTAATATGAATTCTGTTTTTATGGTTTTATTGTATGCTGCCTAGAGTCATATAAATATAATAAATGAATATTTAACGATATTCATTTGGATTGAAAGGATAGGATATAAACACTTTAATTAAAAAACTGACAATGGAGAGCAAGACCCCTAAACACATTCATCTGGTCTATTGCCCTTTCTGTTATTATCATTTCTGTTTTATTGTTTTTATTTTAATTTCATTGTTATCAACTGCCCAGTCACTGAGTCAGGCGGCAAAAACATTTAATGTAATACTTTCCACATTGATAGGGTAATCTGTATCTCCTTCCATCATTTCATCACATTTTTTTTTCCTTTTCCAGCTGACGTTCCAGTATTCTGTGGCTACAAAAACAGGGATTTTTTTTGGATCAAGTCTAAATAACCTCCATTTTCTTTTCCTTTAACTGCCAATGTACAGAACAAAAGGGTGTGGAAATGTTTTTGGCACCAGAATTTGAGAATGCTGCTTGAGAGATTAGAGGAAAAAATAAATGCCGAGTCATCAATATATCAAATTACCTGCAAGGTAAAATTGTGCAAGCCAAGGTGAATTATAGGTAGTCCTCGACTTACCACAATCGAGCCCAAAATTTCTGTTACTGAGATATTTTTAAGTGAGTTTTGCCCCATTTTGCAACCTTTCTTGCCACACTTTCACTTTCTTGCTAAGTGAATCACTGCAGTTGTTAAGTTAATAATATGGTTGTTCAGTGAATCTGGTTTACCTATTGACTTAGCTTATCAGAAGGTTACAAGATGATCCCATGATCCCAGGACATTGCAACAGTCATAACTACATGCCAGTTGCCAAGCATCCAAATTTTGATCATATGACCATGGGGATGCTGCAATTGTGTGAAAAATGGACATAACTCACTTTTTTCAGTTGTAACTTCAGTTGTAACTTTGAAGTCACTAAATTAAGGGTGTCAAACTGGATTTCTTTGAGGGCCAGATCAGCATTGTAGTTCTCCTCCATGGGCCAGCTGGGGTGGTGGGGGGGAGACAGGACGAATGCCTCCTGCAGCACCCTGCTGGCCAAAATGGGGCATAGGGGGGCTTGCATATGCCCCCCCCGTATCCCATTTTCGGCCTCGGCGTTCTCCTGCAGCACCCTGCTGGCCAAAATGGAGTGCAGGGCAGGGGTGAAATGCTCCCAGTTCGGACCGGATCGCCTGATCCAGTAGTGATGGCGGCAGGTGGTTCAGAGAACCAGTAGCAAAAACCCTGCCCTGCCCCCATGCCCAGCTGAACTGTGCAACCATCAGAGGCTTTTTTAAAAACTTTTAAAAGCATTTTTTCTTCGGCCTAAGGGGGGAAAAAAAAGCCTCTGATGATCGCGTGGCTCAGCTGGGATCGTCAGAGCCTTTTAAAAGCATTTTTTAAACAATCTGTTTGGCAGAAGAGGTTGTAGAAAAAATGCTTTTAAAAGTTAAAAAAAAAAAAGTTGGCCACACCCACCGTCACATTACCCCCCTCCCCCAAGCCACGGCCATAGAACCGGTAGTAACAAATTTTACATTTCACCACTGGTGCAGGGGGGGCCCGCATGCGTTTTGGCTAAAGGCACCGTGGGCTGAGCCTTTGCTATTTCCAGGCCAGTCCTGCAGGCAAGAATTAAGCACTCCACGGGCTGGATCCGGCTCATGGGCCTTGAGTTTGACACCCCTGCACTAAATGAACTGTTGTAGTAAATTGGGGATTATGTGTATATAAAAAAACCAGTTTCCTTTCACTTCCTTTCACCTGTCTTTCCCCTAAAATCTTGTATCTGAAGAGCAACTGCTCTTAAATTCTTGGGTAAAACAACTGTTTAGTTCAACTGATGTTTCCTGCCTTATTAGCCATGGGGAAACACGATCTCTCTTAAAAAAAAAAAAACATACTGAACTTTTTTTTGAAAGAAATCCCCTGTAAATCTTTGTTTTTGCTGGTAAGATCTATTAAATAGTAAAAATATGGTGGACAAGCAAAGCCATTAGCAGTCTTCTCCAAACCACAGCATTTTGGTTGTATTGGCACTGCTGCTCCCACCATTCCCAACCAATATCTTTTAGCTAGGCAAGCTGGAAATTTTTGTCCTTCAAGGATGCCAGGTTGGGAAGGGCTGCTCTAGAGAGTGAACAGTCATTTTGGCCAATCCTGCTTCTACTGAGGCAGTTGCTCTCTTCCTTCCCCACTTCCCAATGGGATCTATGTTTCATTCCTTATTTATTTCTTGCTCTTGGGAACTTTCCTGCTCTTTCCTCAAAAACATAAGGGAAGTGTTGGTGTACTTTTAAAAAATGTCATTTGATTGTGGAAATGTTCCTGCTTCTAGTTCACTAACCTGTGTAATGTTGTTCCCCCAAACACTTTACACTTGTCCATGTAGAAAAGAAAGTTTATTATTCATGCTGCTCACCAGGATGCAGTCTTAGAAAAAAGAGCAATGCGGCTGCTTGGCACAGCACCCTCTTCCCCACATATTTATTTTCCCCAGAATGAGGCAAGATCCCCATCCCATCTTTGATGGTTTTGAAAGCCAAGCATATCTTATATCCTGGGGTCTCTCTTCTTCTAGATCCATGATAAGAACTGAAAGGCTTGAAGGAAAGTGCAGTGCAAAAGGAACAACCCTTACTCACTTGCTCGCACGCTTCTCAGTCCAATAAAAACACCCCTTACACACATACACTTCTTCTTGCTAAGGTCTGGATAGCCAAGCCATTTCTGGGGATGTTAGAATAGGCAGTTCTGGTACAGATGTGGTATTTGTGGTAGATACGCTGGATGCAGAATTGCAAGACATATGATGGATTCATAGCTGCAAATATTTTCTCCTTGACCATAGAGAGACACTGGGGGGAAATCCCAGTAGAATGTGAGGAAGGCAGGAAGGCAGGGGCTGGGGAAAATCACAAAATCATGCAAGGGAAGGATAGTTACATGTGTCAGAAAATGGGGAAGGAGGCCATTGACTTGTGACTAGAAAGCGAGGCTTCAGGCTCGCTTGAAAACTGTCCCCTGCAAGCCAAAGAGGTAGCTGTATGGAAGTCAGTATGTGTGTGATTTTGAGTGTATTGTTCAGGGAGGGCATCTGAGAATCCCTTTCCCCATAACAAATTATCCTGTATTAGTGAACTCTTGTACTTTGACACCCTTTCCATGTTGCAAGTTTAGTAAAAACTGCATGTTCTCAAGTATTACACAACTAGTTAAAGCTGGCCTACTGCTGGAGCCCTAGCCTAGGCAGAAAACAACCCTGCAGTGCTCTCTGGATCCAGTCCAGGAATGGAAGTCAAGATTGCTAATGAAATAGATGATAGTTGCCTCCTGTTTTGTTGATGTTGGTAACCCTCTATTGCTCGTAGCTAAAGCTGTCATAAGGCCACATCCACTCTGTCCTTGAGCCATCTTTTTCCCCTTGACTCTCCCTACTTGTCTAATGTTCCTTGCATCCAATCCTCATCCCCAGATCAGTATCCCTATTTCAACCATGTTGCAAAGTAGCTTCACATATCTGTGTAGCTAATAGTGCAAATGGACACCCTGTTTATATTACTTCCTGTTGATGTATTCATTGGCAATCACTTGATTTTTACTGGTGAAATAAGGCCTACTAAGTGCAACTTTTTTTCCATATAATCTCTTGGAAATTGAAGTATGCACAGACTGTATACCTGAATCAGGCACTACATGGCATCACAATATCTTTGAATTCAAGCAGTAATTTCCATGTTCCCTTCATTATCCCCTAGTTCTATGATATACTGAGCCAATTCCTTCTTTGCTTCCATGCCTGAGCTTTGTCTTCTGTCTGACAAGTTTGTGTTTAAGTCTCCAGGAAGCATTCTTGACATCAAAGAGGATAGCTAAGAAGCAGCATGCTTCTTGGGCATAGAAATAGATTATTTCTTGGGTAGCACCTTTGGGAAGTTGGGGTATTGCCATGGCAGGCTGGCAAAGCAAGCTTTTAGTAGCAGGAATGGTATTTTGCTGGATTATAAGTATGTTCTATGTTCTATATGATGAATCAGAAATATACAAAAATGCACCTTGAAGCTACATGTTGAAGGGGGAGGCGAGCTGTAAAAATTCTGTATATATTGTGTATGTATATGTATGCATGTGTATGTGTGCATGCGCATGCCCATGTGAGGCCAAAAAGAGGAAATGTGGAAAATGTGGAAGATTACATATTCAGCATTTGATGCTTTCATACTGCCACCTGCCTCACTCACTATCACTCTTCTCTTGAAGCACTGCATCTGACTCCTCAGTGATCTGCAGAAGTGTGCTCATCTCAGGGCTTTCGCTTCTCAGCAGATCTGTGTTCTCTGTCTCATCTCCACCAACTTCCACCATCTCTGTGGCCTTCACTTCTACCTCTCCCTCACGGATCTTCTTGACATGAAAGGTGAAAGGTGGCACTTTATAGACAGCTGTCTTGGAACGTGCATAGACTACATGATCAGGGGTGAAGGACTTCTTCAGCTTATCTCGGGAAGTCTTCATCTTCTCCCTGCGTTCAGTGGTGACTATCTTAGTGCCTAGTTTGTTCATTCTCTTCTCCAGGTTATGTCGGGTCTTCTCCAGATTTTGCTTGGTTTTCTCCAGGTTCTCTTTGGTCTTCAGCTTGGTCTTCTCTAGGTTCTCTCTAGTTTTCAACTTGGTCTTCTCCATTTTCTCCTTAGAGAATGCCTTCTTGAAGTCATCAACTTTCCTCATGCTGCTTCTCTTAATGCGTTCTGCTCGTGATTCCTCAATAATCTCTTCAACTTCAACCTCTTCATCTGAGGAGAGCTCAATATGATCCTCTCCAGGGTGCTCCTCACCAGCTGGGATCTCTTCCCCTTCTTCCCCTTCTTTCACAGATTTACTTATGCTCAGCTTGGTTGGCAGTTTCACCTCATCCTGCAAAACATAAACAAAAACTACTGTGTGCATAATTTTTTGATCTTGTAGAAATTAACAGGCAGCTAAATTTTGCCCTCAGCTATGGTAAGAAAACAGACCCATGATAATTCTTTTTTGTTTTAGCTAAAATGGATTTGCTAATCCTGATAATTTAGTGTGTTGAACACTGATAACAATCATCCATCCCAATCAGCTTAAAAATCAATCCATTTGTAGACCAGACTAGAACCTTACCTGAAAACCTGATTGTTTGTTTAAGCCTTTCTGTTATTTTGGTACCCTACACTTGGAAGTAAAATTCCATATCTAAGCATCATATTCATACTGGAAGTCTGGATAAATATTTTGGGGAATCTTTACAATACTTACTATATATTTCATTTTCCATTGTTTATGGCCAAAAGGCTAAGAAGTGGCAATAAATTACTCCTGAAATAACATATTAGATTGCCAAATTTTTGTGTAGTAACATATAAAACTAGACAAAGAATAATCAAGAGCCACTGAACTTGTCTGAAAATGGCTTTGCCTCAGCATTACCCACTGGTCATTTTTTTAAATGTCCACTTTAAATTTTGGGTTAGTTTTAACGATAAGAGTGAAGCTTTTTAACATATTTTTCCATTCGTTGCTCCTTATTTATTGTTGGATGTTCTGTATATTTGAAAACAAATTCTTTTCTTCTTTCTGCTGGTTAATGACTGCACTAAATTTATTTGGATTTGATCATAGCAAAAATGTTATTGTCTTATTTTCCCTTACTTCTGCTTTTAAATGCTACACAGAATATGATGATCTGCACAAAGCATCGCTTAGCAAATCTTGAATGAAAGCTACTGTGTCAGAAATGGAACTATTCCCAGCTTTGTCATAGTATTATTTTGTGGACCACTTTTTGTAAATATTCTTTAGAACAACTACAGTTGTTCTTCACTATTGGGTGTCCCGGGTATACAACAACAGCAGATACTTTGAATAAGTAACTCACCCTGAGTTACTTATAAAGGCAGGAGAAAAATCTAATGTTAGTAACATGCAGCAATTCATGGTTGGTGTTCTGTGTTATGGTTGGTATGTCATGTTGGGCAGCTCAATTCTTATTAAATTACAAGTGATAGCCAACCTTAGGAAAGATGGTGTAAGAATTACTTCAATATATAATTAACTTTTGAAAGCACCTTAGATAGATCATCAAAAATATTCACAAGCACTCTCACACAGGCCATGATTTTAGAAAATTTAACTTGGTGGAATATGTTGCTTTAAAACTCTTTTTTTAAATACCAGCATGCTCAAGTACTGATTGTCAAAGGATCTTCCTCCCTACCCTGAGCAATGCACATAATTTGATTTGAAAACCTTAAGTAATGTAAAGAAAAGTAGGCAGTTAAAGATATTACTATATTTAATAGACCTGGAGCAATGGTAGCAACCAGATGTGACAATTTTTTCAGTACTCTGTTTCTTGGCAATATAATGATGAGATAGATAGATAGATAGATAGATAGATAGATAGATAGATAGATAGACAGACAGATAGGTAGGTAGATAGATACATAGATAGTTAGATAGATAGATATAGAGATAGATTGATACAGTATATATTTTTCATAGATATCATTTCATTAAATGCATGGAATGTCATCTTGAGTTGGCAGATGCGTGTATATGTGTGTATTTTGTGTACAGAGAAAAAACAACAACTGTCAGGACAGGTAAGAAATAAATACATACACAGAATATAGATACATATATTATTGATTAAATACCCTTATACTGTACAGTGTAAAATGGTGTAAAGGATATAATCAGAATTCAATTTTGTTTAGTCTTTGTCAGTAATTTCATCATGGATTCTGTGTCTGAAATTCATTTAAAAAGCTATTTTAAGATCAGAAACCATTTGGTTTGGAAAGTAAAATAATTAACCTACTAGATGCTAGAACTGTTCTGAAAGTTCCTTTTGAAAACACTGGATTAGCTAAAACTTTAATAGATTCAATTATTATCTAACTACCAACAGCTGCAGGAAGTAGCAGGACAGCAGGAGAAAAAAAAATATGTGGTTTGGTTATCTCTGTAAGATACCAGCTCACTTTGTCTCTTTTGAAGGCACATATTCCATTGGGCTGCTGAAATTGTTCTTATGCTGGCATATAATTGTAAGAATACAGATTTAAGCTATAACCTATATAACCTATGTTTTCTCCCTTTAAAAAAAAAAACATTGATATTTGTATTGGGATTCTTTTCGCTAAAGAACATACAAGCATTATTTAAACACGTCAGAATAGTGGGTACAATTAAAAAAGACATGGGATTTAACACATGGCCCTGAAATGTTATGATTGTTTTGATTTCTGTCATAGACTTGCAGACTGCCTGAAAGCATATTGTGTGGCCTGGTATTGGTTTGGAACCAGGATGCAGAAACTATTGTTAAAACAATGATGAAAGTGATGGAGAAGGCAGCGCTCATATGTTATGCTAAGCTAACATAACAGTGACCTGTTGGATAAATAACTGGAGTCACAAAATACACAAAACTGGGAATAATATTTTGGAAACTGGAACACTGATTTTTTAAAAACATGTTTTCAACTTCCAGTATAATATTATGAAATGATTGCTGTAGTGATTAGTTTGGTTGTAGTGGTTAAGACATTGGGCTAGAGACTGTGAGACTATGAGTTTTAAACCTTCAGTGGGCACAAAACTAGGTTGGTGACTGTAGGCCAGAATGCAGATAATAGCAAACTACTTCCAAAATAAATTGAAGGGGCTTGTCCAGGCAGCCATCGGAAGTCAACAAATATTCAAATGCTCACTCACTCCACTTGAAACCCCCCAACATGTTTTTAAAAATATTTTTAAAATGAAATAGTATAGTTGGATATGAAGCCTGGCAGTGTCAATAAATGTATCCATAGGCATAGTGAGATGTATGGCCATCACACTGGAAATCCAAGCCATAAACTATAGTTTATAAATCACAATGATAGATTTTATACAGCATGTCCAACCAGAGGCAAAACAGCCATCTTATGACTCAGCTTAGTATATGCAGAACCCTAAAATTGGAAGCAGTAGGTACCTCTAAGAAGCATTTGTCATAGATCTTTCTCTGCAGACAAGTAGCAGAATTCCATCTGACATTTTATATTATTGGAAAATTTGTGCTTTTTCTACTTGTAAAACTTTCATCAACATCAGTAAATTTGCTTTGGATACTAATAATCAATTCACTATATATGCAAAGTATTTTATGTATTCCAGTATGGCTTCCTGAAGACATTTAAAAACTAATATTTTATGGACAATTATACTTGTTGATCTGGAAACGTAATCAAAAATTTAAATAAAACACAATGCTAAACATAATCATTAGAAAGCAATGGGTGTTTAAAAATTTAAATTAGTATTATAGCTGTGTAATTTTTTTTCACTGAACTGCAATAGATATCTATAGTTAGATATGGAAATTCTGAAAAAAAGCAAATGATAGAACACTACAATGTGAAAATCACACTGAAAGTGTCCTAAGTGAGGATAGATTTCCCTATCTGATTAATTAGTTGCAAATGGGAAAATTATACCTCTTGGATACAAAAGACCAGTACCTTTCCCCCTCAAATCAATTTGGTTGACTACTGGGGTCAGACAGGTTGTAAGAAGCTGAAAAAAGTCTCAGGAAAGTGAAGTAATATTACAAAGCAAGTGAGATACTGTTAAAAGCCTAACGTGGAAGCAGCCTCAGATAGGACATTTGGTGATAGGGCAACTATTCTTGAAAGTAATTCTAAGCATTCACAATATCCTACTACAAAACCCAGTTTTTTCTTTCCAAATGAGACATAAGCAATCTTGCTGAAGACTATCTAAGCGTAGCAAGCTAGAAAACTTAGTGGATTGGGTTTTTCTTATGTGAAACTTTCTAGCTATACAATATTTTAGTTGCACCCAACCTATAGGGCACTGGGGACCGGTTCCTCAGAGAGAGGCTTTTCTGAGGACCACAGGGGGCGTGGCTTCATGTGCTGCCTGCATCCCGTGGATAGTGCTTCACTTGTTTGTGTGGCCCAGTTTCTGGCACGCCGCGGACTCATGCCGGTCCACGGATTGGGGGTTGGGGATCCCTGCAGAACTTGACAGATCAGAATTTCTAATGAGAGGCCCTCGATGGGGTAAAATTTATCCCTACAGGATGGCTCATTCCTTGTTTTTTTTTTATTATTATTATTTCTGTTAGGATAGCTAGTTGTAATTAGAAGCTCAACAGTGTTTTTGAGCGGGGTCAGCAAACATTTTCTATAAAGGGTCAGGCCCTGCCTATCTTCTACAGGTGGAGCTGGCAGGCCAAAGGGCATGGCAACCATTGGATGGTGCTACCCTGCAAGCATTTTATGTCCCTCTGCACGTGGGAAGCATAGGATGGCAATCTGTCAACTGCTCACTCAGTTTTTAGCTTGTTTGCCATATAAAAGCAGGCAGTGAGACTAATTTGGCCTGTGAGCTGTAGTTTGCCAAGCCCTATTTTAGACTAAAAAGTGTACTTCCTCATGTCTGGGATGCCATGCTTTCTGAAGGTATTTGGGCACAATTATTGCACCAAACAAAATTATATATTGGTTGCTTTGGGTTTAATTTATTGTGCAAATTTATCCAGTTTTGGCTAATTCAGTGAATCCTGATTAAAACAACCATCGCTTTGTTTGAGGTGTGACCTCATGCATTGAGCATGAGCTCAACCCCTTAAGTTTTGTTCCCACCCACTGCAAGTATGTTCCCTCTCTGCCCCAGTAACTTGCTCTCATTGGAACACAGCCTTCTCTCTCCCCTATGCCACAATGGTATTGTTTTAGGCTAGTGTGGGCACTCACATTATTTCTGCACTACAGCATTCCTTACAACTGCTAAGTTAGAGGAAAAGATTTTAATTAGATTTTCTTTATGTCAAGGGCTTTTTTTTTATTGGAGAAACTTTCAATTATTTGAGCACTCAATTTGCAATTTTAGTGGTGCATCTGAGATATAGATATCAAAAAGATGCCCAATTCTTTACCTGTCACCCCAACCCTTTATTGTTTTTCATAGATAAGAGCCTTACCTAGCATTGTGACTGCAAGCAAAAATAAAGCATGCAAACAGAATGAGGAGGGAGCAGATATTAAATGAGATTGGTTTTCACCCAAGCAGCACATAGCATGCATCCTGCCTGGCATTCTCAAGCCATGCTGGAAATAGCCACTACCATACAGAGCATTGGGACAGAAGCTTAAAGACAGGAAGATTTATGGCCCCAGAGCTGTACTATTTGAAGAGAGGGAATGGGGAAAGCTGTGAAATTACTGGGGAAATTCTTTCCCATAGGCTATGAGGAACAGGACTGAGAGACAGGAGGAAGGGGAAGGGGAGTCAAACATGGAAATCAATTCTCTTCACAACAAGAATTGACTTCTGGGAACATTTTAAGTATCTCAATTTTGCCAAGCAGGAATCCTCAGCATGGTTTTCCGCGTTCTTTCCCTTTTGCCTAAGGAGTTGTTGGATGAAGTGAGTTTCCACTTTCTTCCTAATGGGATGATGGTAATTTTGTCACTTCACTCCTTAAGCTACCAAGAGTTAAAAACTGATTAGCGAAATGCCAATAGCATGAATTAGAACACTGCTTTTTAAGGGATTGCATTCTTGTCTGATAATTCAATCCAATCAATTGAAGAATATCAAGAGTCACATATGAAAAAGATAATACCAAATATTTCCTGTTCAAATGAATTTTATCTTCCAGACAAATGCTCATTTATGGCAGTACCATATTTTATACTCGTTAGCAAGAGCTGCCCAAACATACTGTATATGAGATAGTGAATGGTACCGTGGAAATAGTTTTTTGGGGGATGAAGTGACTGGAGGAAAATTTAATCCTTCCTATTTCTGCTGATACTCTTTTACTGCCAGTCCTTTCTCCCTGTTATAATTATTAATTGAATATGGAGAAAAAAAAACCAGTGAATGGGAGGTGGATCAAAAAGCTAACCTCCAAATTTTCCCTAAAAGAAGCCTTTCCAATTTCAATTTAACAAAAAATATTCTATTATTTTCTAGATTGTTCCAAACAGCTAAACTACTTCCTATTATCATCTGGACAATATCTCCAGAACATGCCACTTGTGTCCTCAGTGTTCCAGATCTGTTATGCTAAATGAGTGGCTATGGAAAGCATCCAGAAGATATCCTGATGATAAGGAAAGAATAATTTTCCTAGCTCTGCTATAATGAAGCCGAGTCTTTGCATTGACAAAGATGGTTCCTTAGAGATAGGCAGATAGGACTGGGGAGACCCAAGTTCAACATCCATTAAAGCTTCTTGGAGTAATCAATCTCTCTCAATCCAACTTACTGCATAGTTGATGTGGAGGGGAAACTGTTACGTTGGGGAAAACGCAAGAAGCATATCTAACAACACACTGTGTGCAATGACACAGCTATACTCTAAAAGCAAAATATTCACTGTTTACATAGAACATGAGAAAACTCAGACTTATAAATAATCAAGTTTTCTGATTCTATAATCCTATTCTTTTTTTCCTACCTTTTTCCCTTAGATTCTCTTTCCTTTTTTAATTCTATGCAAAGTGCTTTACCTTCCACTTATTTATTCATCACTTCTTTTGTTAGCTAATGCTTTCCTGGCTCAAAGCTCTACAGACTTTATAGATATAGTACCAGGTTTGTAGGGTGCATTTCACTGTATACAGTGAATTTCTTCAGTGGTTGAATATTGTCTAAAATCTAGACAATCCTTATTCAATTCTTTCCCATTCCTTATTCAACACCTTAACCACTACACTATGCTTTTTTCCATCAATGGGGCTCTGCCGTATCTTCACTTTTTCCCTGCTACCAATTCCTAATCAGCTCTTATTACATTTAAAACTTTGTATTTGGGCTATAGGTACAAGCAATTCAGGGGTGGGTTCTACTTATCTTTACTACCAGTTTGCATTGTAACCGCGCACACTCTCACTTCACTCGCGCAGAAGCTTCTGCACATGCACAGTTCACTTATGATGATGTCTGGGTCAGTGGGTGGAGCCCCCCACCAGTTTTACTACGGGTTCTTGCGAACCAGTCCGAACCGGGGGCAACCCACCACTGAAGCAATTCAAGAGATGTTTTCAAGTGGTTATACAAAAGCATAGATAAATATTCAAGGGTGGGGCATTAAAATATACAACTCTGGCTAATATGCTAGATTTGCATTTGGGAAAAAAATATCGTCTCTTGTTATTTACATACATGCTACTGTGCTGACTTTCAGAGAATATTTGAATCTGTTAGGCCAAACATCTGTAAAAGTAATAAAGTTGCAACTGTAGTCCAAACTTTACAATTAGGCTTTTGTGGATGGGAAAGAGTTGCTTCTTTGGAATCAGGATATCCCCCCCAACCCTTTCATGGTGCAGGTCTATCATTTTGTTCACAACAACACCTGGAAGGGCAATTCTTCATCTCCCAGAGACTCCAGTCATCATTGGCCAGAAACATCAGGAATCACTTCCTTCCCTGGGAAACTGCACAATTAATGCCTGAACAAAAGTTTCCCCTGCTTCAGAGTTGCATAGCTATATCTGGAAGCTAGCCGTATCCGGACAGCATAGCTCTGATTCTTATCAATCTCTTCTTGGCTTCACAACATTTGTACCAGGAGAGATGAATTCCAACCCTCCCTATTGGTGCACGTAGGTCATGTCTTACTTGTTGATCTTCTGCTTGCAGGTGGTCCATATTTCAGCACCACAAATTATGGAACCCAGTCAATATCAGAACACAATCCCAATTATTATTTTTTAGATTTTATCCTGCCTTTTAAAAAAATCTGTACCTTAAAGAAGCAAATATAGCAATATTCCTTTTTCATCATATTCCCCTACACACACACACACACACACACACACACACACACACACACACACACCAATCCTGTGAGATGAATTGGGTTAAGAGTGAATGATTGGCTCCAAGTCACCAAGACGATTTTCATACTTAAGGGAGGCCTACAACTCAGTCTCCTGTTTTCTAAGCCAAAACCTTAACCACTACACCAAGTCAACTCTTTAGAATTCAACACAATTGGAAGCATCCAGGTTAGGAAATACTGCAGTGACCATGCTGTTGCAATCAAGGGAACTGTAATTCAAACATATCAGGTAGACATTAGGTAAAATTAAGTTTAAAAAAATAGATAAAGGGTGGCAAAAACAAAAGATTAACTTCACAGGAATATACAGGTAGTCCTTGAGTTATGTTCAACAACTGCTCAAATTAAATAAGCTGAACAAATGGTATTTGCAATGGGTCCTCATAGTTCATGTGGGGACACATGAACTATGGTCATGTGTCTCCACAGTCACATGACCAGAATATCCAATGTCCCCTTCCAGCTTCCCACAAGCAAAGTCAATGCGGAAATTGGCAGGAAATTGGAAACTGCAGTTACACAAGGTCCTCACTTAATGAGCCATACATTCCTCATTTAACAACAGTAAACATGACTGCTGTTGCTAAGCTATTCAGTCAGTGATGTCATCCTTTATGACTGGATTGATAATACGACTGTAAGTCAAGGACTATCTGTAAACAACTCATGTGAAAGTAGTTCTACTTTGTGTAAGCCAATCGATTTTATGAATAGCCATATAACACTTACTAATAACCATGTACTCATTTGATGTATTCTAATTCTGAAATCACATATTGTCACTGATACTAATTTATTACATCTAATGCAACTTAAATACTTTTAAGCATCTTAGAACAAAAGTGATGGATGAATTAAAAAAAAATAGGCAAGAGTAAAAATGCTAAATGTGCTAGTAAAGGAGTTGTGTTGCAAAATGAAACCTTAAAATCAGAACGCTATGTTTTTAAGAAGTTATAGCAATAATAATAAATGAGAACTTTGGCTGAAAGTTACAAAAAGCTTAAAGCAGCTGGAGAAATCCCAGGGAAACGTAAGCCAATCAGCACCAAGAAAGATTTTTGAAATCTTTCAAATCTGATTTCTGAATAAATTTATTATACTGTAAAGGAAGACCTCTTCAGTTTGATGATCAGATTTTAGTATCAATTGTGAGCATTACTCACCAAATAATTTTTTTTGTTGCTGTTTCAAATTCTAGTTGGATTGTTCAGTATCATTCTGGCCTGTATAGCAAAGGGTGAGGTCAGAATTTAAGCAGAGCAATTCTGTGCATAACAATCTGCTGCTTGAAACATCTATCACTATTAGAGTGCCTTGCGAATGAGCCTCTGTGTATCTGTCACTAAAGGCTAGGGGCACTGCAAGGGGAATCGGGATTATATGAAGATTTATATCTAATCCTTATAGGGCTTGGATCAGGCCTCTTTTTTACCTTGGGTGACCTTAGAGGAAGATCTGCACCAATATTTCCAGATAGCTGTGAACCAAGCTGTAAAACACCAAGTAGTTGCTAGACAAGATGATTTTTGCCATTACTGATTTTCTTACTAAGGAGCTGCAGATCTCCCCAGCTAAAATAAAATGAGAATCATTTAGTCGTACATTGGACTTGAATTTAAGCAACAAGAGATTGCAACAGGAGTGAAACAAAAAGCTCCATCTATCCTCTGAATACAACACAAAAAATAAGTGACTGCCAGGGAAGCAAGATTTGTTCTTCTATACCCAGCAGAGAAATGCTGTGGATTACTACGGGAGGGACAGAATTTTACTTTTATTTCTAGGGGTCCCTAGAGCACAACAAAGTCTTCATAGAACTGAATTTGTTTGGAGACAGTTGCATTGCTGCTGCATTTATGCTTAAATCCTCTAGCTACTCTATTTTGTCATTTGAATGTGCCTGCATTCCAATTGTCTTCCAATAGAAAGTTGGATCAACCAATCAGCATGTCAGATGCACTTTTCCACACAACACGTAGTTGAGATTTGGGAGATGAGCGTGTCGGCCCATCTGCAACCATCTGCAAGCATAATACTAGAATCGTACATTATGCTAAACCAAATAAAATGCATTTTAACTTTACTATTTAAAGTAACTTTACTATTGTGTGTGAGCCCACTTAAAGGATCATAAAAGGGAACAGGTTGTACAGATATAACCCTAGATTGGAAGATATAAAAGTCTTATTTCATTTGTTTCCCCCCCCCAATATATTTATATATTTCTATTTTGTGGTCTTCTACTTTTCACAACAGAGAAAAGGCTAATATACATTTTTGGGAACTGCAGGAGGCAATGTAGAAGAGCTCAGCTGCACAACTACCCTTCCCAATTTGTCAATTCCACAGAACAGCTTTTCTCCTTCTCACTCCCTGTGTCCTCCCTCCAAGTCCACATTCCTAGGCAATGAATCACTGATCCAGCGGTCTTTATGTGTACACTCAACTGCCTGGTTGCTACAACACTAATAATAAACACTCCTCTTCATATATAAAAGGCCAGCAAGGCACAAAGACAAGTGATGTTCCTAGCCTGTTAGGGCTGGGCATTATGCAACCAGAGGGTGGCAGAGGCATAGAGAGCAGAACAGCAACAATTTAATTCAGCCTTCAGAGGAAGGAAAAGGGCACGTTTGACGCTCCTAATAATAAAGCCTTTGCCAGATACTAAGAATTGTGTGTCGCCATGTTTTAATCTTTGGGGCAAGCTGGACAATGTTTTTGAAAATGTGCACACTGTGATCGATCTAATCAAGCATATTCCTTTCTAAAGGCAAGTTTGGAATAAATTCATCCTCAGCTCTGCAAATATAAAAGAGAAGCCAGCTCTGCATACCTCTACTTGCTGAACCTAAATTGTGGTCATCGAGAAACTTCCCACTCTCTTTCCCAAAGCAATTTTCCACAAGTGGGAAAAAAAAAAAGATTAAGGGAGCAAATGAATGGGTATATTCTAGATTTGTGTTCATAGAATTAAAGGGAGGGGGAAAAAGTGTTGCCAAACGTGCAATAACTTTCTCAATTTAGTGCCCTAGGGATGGGGATAAGGAAGGGAAAGGGAAGCAAACTCAGTATATATGGGATGTCAACCCAATGTTTATGGGAACTACAGGAGGCCATCTGAGTCCATTCACATCTGTTTGTTTGATGGTGTCACAAATCGTCACGTAAAGGTAATAATATAATACTCAACTGCCCTTAATGGCATTCTTGGAAAATTATCTTACTTTCAGTGGAGAGTGAAATAAAATTATATTCCATATTATTATTGAAAAACAAGAGACCTGTTCTCCAAAGGCTGCAGAAAAGAAAACCGTGTTTAAAATAGATACAGTATGCTTACAATCATATGGAAAGTTAATCTTACTATGTGCTAAAATAATTCTCATTGTGCAGAGCTGGGAGAGATGCCATCTTAAGAAATAGAAACACTTTTTGAGAGATATCATCATTTTCTTTTATCTGGGGATTGGCCTGGGAGTTGTGCAAATGAAATATACAAATTCTCTAAACTTCATCATGTTAGGAAAAAAAGAAAAGATGCATCAAAGGAAGCTGATTGGTAGATTGCTTTTTAAATCCCAAAAATTGGACTCAAAATTAATTCCTGATTGGTCAAACTAAATTTTTGATTGAAAATTTATTAAAGAATTTTCAAACAAATAGAAAAATTTCATCACCAGTAACATACATCCTTTTATCATCCTTTAGTCAAAACAGTAAAATTGTTTGGAATATGGAAAAACAGGTTAGGAAAAGGCATTTAGAAGTTCTAGAGCCTGGTATATAGCCTTCATTTTTGGCTATAACAAAGTATTTCATTCCAAATTCTCTCTTTTCTTTCTGGCAGTCTTGTATATTCATTTAGTGCAGGCAGTCTTGTATATTCGTTTAGGGAGAGATGAAGGAAGGAATTTGAAGCATATGAGCCAGCAAAGGCCCTTCCATAGCCAACCAGAAAAATAAAATAAATTTGTCTACATTCCTCTTTCAGCAAGGGTGTGGCTGGGCGGCTAGAATTCCAAGCTTGAGGAGGTACATACTGGTACAATATAAGAAAAATAAAAATTTCATTTTGTAGCTTTAGTCCAGGAAATCTTCGGCTTACTAAGATGACCTGTCCTGAAACAGCATTCATAAGATCGATCATTCATTCCTTTATCTCATGGAATGGGGAGTTCAAAGCAAGGCCCTCAGTCTTTAAAAGTTTCACATAGAATACCATAGTATTTCCACCTTATTAAGATCTCCATACTGCAGAGCACTGTTTTGTGAAAATGCTAATCATAAATCTGCTTAAGGTCAGAGTGGTACCATTTTGCTGAGGATAACTTGCTTTATGTCTTCATTCAAGTCATTCTGAGCCAGGGATTTGTTTGCGCTGAAGATTGCATTTGCCCAGTTTGCTACAACTTGGTTTGTTTAACCATTTTTTACTGAATAAACCAGTACTGACTGGCTTCTCATACTATGCAATGCCATAAATAAAAAATTTATATTATTTTTTTCTACAATTGCACAAACCAGATGATGGTTTAATGTTTAACTGTGTTTATTTAACATGATAATTTAAGAACTTTAATCAAAACAGTGTTTGGATGTCATGATAAAACATGGTTTATTGAAGTAAAAATAACCAGACCCATTGCCATCACAAAAGTGCCACAAACTTGTATAGTAATCATGTTTAGCGGGGTATCAACTTCAAATAAATGCATCTCCAGTAGCAGCTCTATTTAAATTATCTAGGAACTTAGTTAAAGACTAATATAGTTTATGTCCCAAGAAAGTTCTATCTGGCAAAAAAACCAAATAATCCAAACCCTGAAACAATTTTAACACCAATTCTTTGCCTTGCCTTACAAAACATTTTACAGTATGTTTTAAAAAAGAATCAACTTTTTTTTTTTTTTTTAAAAAAATCACACTACAGATAGTTCTCGATTTATGATCACAATTGGGACCAGAATTTCTGTTGCTAAGCAAGGGGATTGTTAAGTAAGACATGCCCAATTTTATGACCTTTTTGCCACTGTTGTTAAGTGAATTACTGCAACTGCTAAGTGAATCATGTCATTATTAAGTGAATTTAGCTTCTTCCATTGACTTTGCTTATTGGAAGCTGGCTGGAAAGGTCACAAATGACAATCACATGACCACAGGACACTGCATCCGTTGTTAGTATATGCTGATTGCCAAAAGTCTGAATTTTGATCATGTGACAATGAGGATGCTGATATGGTTAGAATGCAATATTATTGCAGGCTAACTCTGCTCACTGCCACATGTTCAAATATGACCAGCTCAAGGTTGACTCAGCCTTCCATCCTTCCAAGGTTCGGTAAAATGAGAACCCAGATTGTTGGAGGCAATATGTTGACTCTGTAAACCACTTAGAGAGGGCTATAAAGCTGTATATAAGTCTAAGTGCTATTGCTATGGTCATAAATCATTGCTGTTATAACTTTGAATGGTCACTAAATGAACAATTTTAAGTTGATGATAGAAGCAATTATGTGGAAAATTACAAAATAGTGCAATATATGTATGTAATATGTGTTCTATGGCAAGGTTTGGAGGTCTTCAAGAGCTTTAACAGAAGAAGTACTTGATGGATTATTATTATTGTTGTCATTTTTATTCTAACACTAACATTGTGCAGAACATTATGCAACAATCTAAGCAAAATGATGTAGTGTTCTGGATCACATTAAATCTTAAATCATGTTTACAAAGTACCATGACTAAGTTTGCACATAATTCAAGAACAAGCTAGAAAAGCTACATTAGCCAGGTTCCCACATTGGACTAAGCAATAAAGTGGTTTATTTAATTTGCTTTGGTATACTCTGCAATCCTAGCCATTGCGATTTACCATAGCATCAGCTTAGAAAAAAATATGAAAACACTCATTATAGCTTGGTAAACAAATCATGGCCTAGTACAATGCACTGAAGAGCTGTGAGGCAATCACCCAGACATACAAGATGACAAAAATCATTTAAAAATTAAGCTCTGACAACTGTATAATATTTTCAGTATATTTTATTCATTATTTGAGGAATTGAAAAGGTTGCCTTGTTTAACGTAGTGTAATAACTTTTTCTCTGCTTTGTTCAATAAACCATAGCTAATCTTGTACAAATTTTAACCACCGAGTATGCCATGGATGGTATTCTTATAGGGACAAATATTCCTGTAATACCTAAAGCAATGTATGTTATGAGTGTATGTATGTTTTTTTAATTGTATAAAACATTTCTTGTGAATGGAGTGGCTCTTAAACAAACAAAAAAGCCTAATGAAGATTCTATTATGCTGAGAAATGAATATATTTTTCTCATATTAAGCTTATGTGTAAGTATATACTTACAGATAAGCCCATCTGTGAATAAGCGGATCCTCAAATTTTTAACCAAAATATTGTGAAAAATATGCCCTCTGCACATTTTTTTTAATTTTAAGTCACCCAACTTTGTGAGATGGGTAACCGAATAATTATGATATATAAAATGAATGAATAAATAAGCCAACTTTGGCTTATTGAAGATGAGATATCCAAGTAACATCTAGAACATGGGTCCCCAACCCCTGGCCTGAGGCCTAATGCAGGTTGTGGCCTGTTCAGAACAGGGCTGCAGAAGTGATGGGCGAGTGTGTACATGCACACATGCATGGGTGGGTGGGTGAAGCAGCAAAGATCCAAAAAATGAATCAGAACGCATTAGGATAATAAAATATATGCTAAATAACAAAATGGCTCTCTGTCAGATTCTTTAGGTCTTTATTTCTAGCAACTACGCCCAAATTAAAACGCTTATTTCTATTTATCTGACCTCTTCCATGCTTGGTGCTCTTTTTCAAAAACAAAACTTTTGCCATGATGTGACCTATGCCAGGACAGAATTGTCTGCATGACAGCAAAGAAAATCCAAAGCAAAGTTCCAGAGCTTAGTGGCTTGATGTGATGCAGCATTCACTCAATGGGTCTTTTCACTATTTGTTAGGAAATAAATACCAGGCAGATACTGAAGCATCAGTGCTGCTAGATATTCTCAGGCGTTGTCCCAGGATGGCTAATGCCACAAGTTGCTGCAGCTATGCTGTCGAGTCTAAGCTGCTTGTGACAATAAATAGGTCCAGTAGGACACTAATAAAATATGAACAGAGGCTCAAACTCATATAAATAAATAAATACTCAGCAACAGAGGTTCATGTAAATGAAACGGGACAATAATTGTTTAGGGGCTTAGTAAATTATCAGAAGGTGATAGCTCTATTATTAGTAGCCATAAGCAGTTCAATTTGAAAATCATAGAAGATAGCAAAGTGTCATGATTTAATTTCTTAATTATTGTCTGTGTTAAAGATGAATATGTGTAGCATTATCTACATTATGTACTAAAATATGACCGCCCAAGCCGATGTGCTTGTCTAAGAAATATTAGTAAATGACAGTCCTCTCCTAGCCAAGCCAGGATGCCCAGTCAGCCAAGTTAGTTGGGTATAAAAGGAAGAAAAATTTTATCCACATTTCTTTCCTTTTGAGGCAGGAATTATTAGGGAATAATTTGCTGGCTTTTTGAGACATGCTAAATTTGCTGCCAGGGACCTTGGCTCTGCTTAGAGATAGTGGGAGTTAGATCCAAAAAGTCCAGAGAAAATAAAGTTGGGGAAAATTGTACATTTCATGAACAAAATATTAACAAGGAGTGTGTATGTGTGTGTCTGTCTATCTTTCTGTCTGGCATAGTTATAGTCAAATTTCAGCAGGAAGGGAGGAGAAGTTCTAATCCTTCTAGCTAGTTAACCCTCTCCTCAGTCTCTCTTGATTATAAGGACCCATGACATTGGGTTCTTGATTGAGGTCAAGGTAAAAGGTTGTCATCTTATCTATCAAATGGCATCGGAATAAATGAGCACAAAATCATAGTTTTCTAAAGTGGACTGCTATACTTTTCTCCTCCCTCCTCTAGAGCTACTAGCAAACATAGCAAAGAGGTGTTAACAAAAGCTAAAGCCACCGAACTGACCCAAAACTGCTTTACAAGCAAAAGGGCAGGGCTACAGACTTCAGTGAAGCAGCCAGCAGCTAAAATGTAGGGGCAGAGGTTTCAGAAGCTGAGAAGACAGGGCTCAGTTTGATCCGCAGATGGCTTGGCCTTCTCTGACTCAAAGCTGCTGCCTCCATTTTCATTCTGTGCCAGCTGGTGCCATGGCACTGTTTCTGCTAAAGGGCCAGAAGGCAAAATCTCTCCAGAAAGATCATAAGGTTCGCTGTCTTCTGAAAGGTCAAGGGGCACACTCTCCGGTGGAGTTTCACTGGGCGCACCATGGATCATCTCGGGCTATAGTGAGGAAAATGAGTATCAGTGGGCAGTATTGATGGAGCCAAAGGTTTCTCTATAAACATAACCACTAGGCACAGGCCAAGTCAGTGCAATGGCAGCAAGGATGATGCACAAGCAAAGGCACCTGCAGCAATCTGGCAATAATTCTCCCCAAAATGATAGCTTTTCCCTACTTTTAAATGTGTTAGGTATTTCTGGCCTATATCCACTCTTTTGTTTGCCTGGAAACAAAACATTTGCTCATCACAAATCATCAGGAATCGTGCAGAGATATTGTGATGATTCAAGACAGTCATGTCCCGTCATTTGTACAGGTAGAATTTAGGTAACTCCACTCTACTTTTAGATATTTCAAATCCAAGATTGCATCACCTGTCAATTATAATTTATATGTAGAGGTGCATTTGGATTTTTTATTTTTATTTTTAAATTTAATATACCAATGGTTCTCAATGTGGGCCATACCCCCTTCAAGAGGCCAAGACATATTTCCAGGCATGTCCAGGGGCAGGGTGTCAAAGAGGTAAATGAGGTTCAGTAGGGAGTCATGAGCAAAAAAAGACTGACAGTCCTTGTTATATAACACCTGCCTTGCAAAGACTCCTGATAGTTTTACAACAATCAGACTCTTGCGAAGTCACACTCTTGTAAAATCAGCAGCCTTATAAATATCACAATTGAATAAATAAAAATAAAATATTTATTTATTTATTTATTTATTTATTTATTTATTTGTCGCATTTCTATGCCGCAAGATCACCGTAGCGAGATCAACGGCCCCAGGCCTGCCGGAAAAGCCAGGTCTTCACCGCTTTCCGGAAGGCCAATAGGGTGGGGGCAGTCCGGACCTCAGGAGGCAATTGGTTCCAAAGAGCCGGAGCAGCCACAGAGAAGGCCCTCCCCCACGGGCCCGCCAACCGACATTGTTTACCTGACGGGACCCGGAGGAGACCAGCTCTTACCGGTTGCTGGGAACTATGCGGTAGAAGGCAGTCTCGAAGATAACCTGGCCCTGAGCCGTGTAGGGCTTTAAAGGTAATAACCAACACCTTGAATTATGTCCAGAGACCGATAGGGAGCCAGTGCAGCTTATGGAGAATTGGTGTAATGTGGGTGTATCTAGGTGCACCCACAATAGCTTGCACAGCTGCATTCTGGATCAACTGTAGTCTCCGAACACTTTTCAAGGGTAGCCCCACGTAGAGCGCGTTGCAATAATCCAACCGTGAGGTGACAAGGGCATGAGTGACTGTGAGGAGAGCCTCCTGATCCAAGTAGGGTCGCAATTGGTGCATCAGGCGAATCTGTGCAAAGGTTCCCCTAGCCACAGCTGTCAGATGTTGTTCCAATCTTAGCTGTGAGTCTAGGAGGACACCCAGATTGCGAGCCCATTCTGAGGGGGACAATTTCTCCCCCCCCCAGGACCAAGGATGGACAATCGACATAGTCTTTAGGGGGCAGTACCCACAGCCATTCAGTCTTGTCTGGGTTAAATCTGAGCCTGTGGACTCCCATCCAGGCCCTCACAGCCTCCAGGCACTGGCACATCACATCCACTGCCGCACTGAACTGATGGGGGATGGAGATATACAGCTGGGTATCATCAGCATATTGCTGATATCCCACCCCGTATCGTCAGATGATTTCACCCAGTGGTTTCATGTAGATGTTAAATCTAGGAGGAGTGAGAGAGGACCGAGCCCTGAGGCACCCCGCAAACGAGGGGCCTAGGGGTTGACCTGTCCTCCTACCAACACCGACTGTGACCGACCAGAGAAATAGGATGAAAACCGCCACAACATGGTGCCTCCCACTCCCAACTCCCTTAGTCGTCCCAGAAGGATACCATGGTCAATGCTATCGAAAACTGCTGAGAGGTCAAGTAGCACCAAGATAGAGGAATGATCCCCATCTTGGGCTCGCCAGAAATCATCCATCAGTGTGACCAAGGCAGTTTCCGTGCTGTAGCCAGGCCTGAAGCCAGACTGAAAAGAGTCCAGATAATCCATTTCATCCAATGACCGCAGGAGCTGAAGTGCTACCACTTTCTCTACAACCTTTCCCACAAAGGGTGGGTTGGGTCATGGGTCACAAAGGAGAAGTTGATATGCCAATCAGTTGTTTGGTAGAGCAGTATGATGGCAACAATGGGACATTATGTTTTTCAAAGTAATAGCAGCAGTGGCAATTTTTGGGAGCAATGAATTTGAGTTTTTAAAAAATGTGCAGAACTGGTTTACAATATAACTCCATTAGCTATCCAGATACTAGCTCATGATGAGTAATTTAATGGGTCTACTCTTTCCTCTTTTTTATTGTTAATCTGGAGTTGGATAGAATAGTCCTACATACTGTACAATACAGAAAACTTGTTGGGTGTGATAATTGTATCTACCATATCTAAGAAAGCACATAAAACTTTACCATATTTTATTTGCCTAGTGAAGAAGTTTGTATACTATTGAATAAATCAGACAAAATAATTTGTTCCATCGAAGTTTGGCACCTGATGGGAGTTTTTATACCAGAAACTGTATTACTCAAGAAGGTCCACTTGTACATGAAAAGCAGAATTTCTTAAAGAGAAAGGATGCTAACTTTCCATCTCCTCTATGGGTTTTCCTGGGCTCATTGATGGTTGTGATGGGCAACCTGGAGGATGAGTCTCTGTGGTGGATTAGTTCATTGAAGGTTTCCTGAAGTCTCTCCCTAGAATGGTTGTATCAAGAGACTCCAAACAATTCCAACCTCAGAACAACATGTTAAACCATGCCATTTTCCCCCTTGTCAACAATCTTATCGTAGGTTAACTTATAAATTAAGACCAAAGGTTATGCTTACTAATGACATACTCTAAGCTTATATCTTAAAAATAACTCCAATTTCTCTGTGAAAAAAATATTTTCAATATGTAATCCTCTTAACTTTTAATATAAACAGGCCAGCTGGCTTATTTCAAAGCTTCTTCCTTCCTGACGTTGTCCTTAACTAGAAACAGCGTGCAGAAGAGGGAGTGAAAACATGCACCAACATCCACCCTACTTGCCTTAAAGTATAGTCTAAATATCTAGAGACTGTTCATTCTAAATGTTTAGCTTGCTCTTCCTTCCTGAACATGAAACAAAATCAACAAAAGAAAAGTCTGCTGCTTTGGACTTTGTTCTGTCTTGTAGAAAGATGCCAGATTGTGAATTAACTCCAGAATGCTGCACATGAATGTAGGTAGAGTTCATTTGTTTTTGTAACGAAGAATTTTTAATTATATTTGGATCAAGTTTTTCTAAATATTTTCAAAGCTTTCCCAAATGATTCTTAAGATTGGCAATTTTCTTCCATGCTTTTTCATCTCTCAATCTCACATACATAATATAATTATAGGCACAAGGTAATCTTATTGGTATAATTTCTCATTATCTCACTATAGTATTACAGTAATAAAGAAAAATAATGTTTTGAATAATCCAGAAGTTGATGTCAAAACAATATAATTGTTTTTATCCCTTTTTTCAAAGAGTTAACTGGAATACACTGGGACACACCTAATTCTTAACACATAGTATGAAAAATCAGTTTTAGCTGGCAGGATGTGCAAAGCAAGTTTAAGATTTAGGATAATGAGATATCAGACTTCTGTTGCTTTGGAATAGACACTATTTGCCTTTGTTTCTTCAATGCCTGTGAAATCTATATATTTGTTCAGAAAAAAACATTATAGAATTTTATGGTGTGATTCTTGTATCAAAATCAGCTGAAGACATTTGGTTGTTTGAGCAAAAGCCTTTTCATGCATGCTTCTTAGACCGTGTATTTTTATATTATTGATTTTTGCATTATTTAATATAATTTTGTAAGCCATCCAGAATGGTTGCAATCCGTGGACATATAAAATTAAACAAATATGATCTAATTCCATGTATTCCATAAAAATCATAAGAGACTGTGAAAGTGATCTGAAATGCACTGTATTTCAAGAACAGGAGCAAAAGCTGCCTACATGAAACCAAATTTACAATTCTGGATGAATGCATAAAAGGTAAATTGCACCATAGTTTATTTTCATGAGTTACGGTATCAAGTATTTTCATTGTCAACACCAAATCATAGTGTGGGACCAACAACATTTTTTGTAAGTAAGTTATATAATTTCCTTCAACTTTGCTGCATTCAGTTTTGTGGCATCCACAAGTATGGTTGGTTATTTGGATTTTTCTGATTTAAACAGCACAATTTGATGTACATGGCACTGTATAAACTTTCTTCAAAGAGCCTTTAGTCCAACACAAGCGGCTTCTCGGTTTTCTCTTCCCCTCTTTTAACTATCTTATGGTGAGCACTATTGGGAAAAGATGCTTCCTTTAGTTCATCTCCTATCCTATGAGGTAATTAATCACTGGAGAGCTCAGTCTACTGCAACAATGAAAACTACATTCCAACAAGGCTGTTTTTCCAGTCACAGTTGCTTTAAAACAATAGCAAGAGAAGTAGCAATTTATTAATAAACCACCAGTGTGCTTTACTCTAAATTAGACACTACAGAGAATGCATTATGCATTTTTAAGAGCTAGGGGAAGAAGCTAACCTTGAAAATATTTTGCACGAAGCCAATGATTTTTGTGAGATGCTGCACTGAACTAAATTTTCTAAGCATCTCTTGGGAAACTTCAACATCAATGCCATGAATGATACTGAAAATAGACAGAAGAGAACAATCCCACAGCTGCCTCCCAAGGGAAGATACAACCATGGCCTTATAGGGATTTGTGTATTTTAATTGGGTTTTTTTTTAATGCTGAAGGGCAAAATGTTATTTGTCAAAATCTGCCTGCAGCATTCAAGGAAAATCAACTGTTCTTATAAAGAGGCTGCTATGCTATAGTAAATTCATGCTAGTATTTATGACTGTGCACTTGCATACTAATAGAACTTCTTGTGGTTTGGGCTTAATCAAAATGGCTAAGTCTACAACACTGGCTTTGAGTATCAGTATTTGGTAAATCCAAGAGGGGGCAAGGAGGTAATAATTCTGTACTGAGTGCTTCCTTTGGGCACTGGATTTGGCTGGATTCAAGACAGCACTGGGTTCTTATGGATTTTCTTTTACTTTTGCTTTTCATATCTATAAGAAAATTAATATTGGCTTCTCATGACTAGATGGGTAAAAATATTGGCAGATATGGAGAACTGAGAATTCAAAGTATAGTACAATAGCAGCAGTATGTGGATTCATGGAACAGCATGAAATAGGGAACACGGAAGAGCCCAGTGTTTTTTGCATTTAACCATTTTTGTTCTCCTGGAAGAGAGAAATGTGCTAGATGCTGATATTTGCACGCTTGAACAAGTGGCATTAGAATAGCAACTCTGATAATCAAGAGAATGGATCCCGCTGGAAATTCCTGCAGAAACAACTATTTTTCATTACTATCTATATTTCATCTTTACTTTAGAGGAAATTTTTTTGCCTACTTTTCAAAATAGTGTTAGTAAAATATTTCTAAATACATGTGCAAAATTAAAATCTGACAAGACCATGGTGAACAAAATTAATGAGTTCCAACACTGCTTTGAAAAATGCTAAGAGATTTGCCCCCACAAATCGAGGATGAATAAAAATTAAGGAGAAACAAAAATGCTACGCAGAACTAGGCAAACAAAAAGTTATTAATTAATCTGGAAAAATGCTATAAGTATTTGGAAAGTTTGGAGTACCACATAACTGCTCTCAGCCACCAAAAGAAGAAAGCAAGCACTATTCTTAGGATGTAATAATAGAGGTACTCATAAAATATAATTACACAATGTGATTAATTTAGAATTAATCCGACAGCCTAAATTTGCATCAAATGCTAAGGTGAGGCTATGAAATCTGGGATGCATAAAATTAATATGATTACTAGATGACAATAAAAAGACTAAAATTTTCTCTCCTGCCATCAATTGACTGTCCAGATTTTTGCAGCTCAGTCTGGTAGCTCTATGTAAAGCCACAAAACCCGAAAGCATTTTAAATTTAGTATGTTGTGCAAATGCAGATGTCAGATTAATAATTAACTTAGTTGAATAATTTGGATGAATGCAGTTATAAAATTGTTTCCAGAAAAACTGCCACACCCTATTTTCACAAAGAAATGATTCATATATTAAATGTTAAATTTTCTGCACATTCTTGGATATTTCAATGCACACTTGAAAACAAGACCATGAAACTTAGGCAAATTGTTATTAGCAAAGCAAATACTTTTATCATGGCTCTTCAGCAAGCCGTAATGAACAAAGCTCCTTTCAAAACATTACTGAGTGGCAAACCTAGTTGATTATTGTATAAACGGGTAAAGAAGAGAAAACATGAGAGGGGAAACTAAAATTATATGTAAAATATATTAATGACTCAAATTCCTTCATCTGCACACCTAGTAAAAGTGTAGTTGTGTTAACTATTTTTGTATCAAGCCACCCTATTTAAGTATTGCTTAATAGATGTGCAGCTCCACTGTTATGATTGGCTTCCAATAATGTTGCACAGGAAGTCCTCGTTTAGTGCCTGCCTTGTACAGTAATCTTCACTGTTATGACAATGATGCAAAAGTAACATTGCAACCAATGCTCACATTTATGATCTCTGCAGGTTCATAAAGTGAAGGAAAACTGAGTTGCTGATCCCAACTGTGGTCACTGAACTAGGATGACCTGTATAGGCAAATTTTGATGGTTTTTGCCCTAAATAAATAAACTATATATGACTGCAATCCTATATATGGCAAGAGAAAACAATAAATAAAAACCCCTAGTATTCCTACCTCGGTGGAGGTGGAGTAGGAGTTGCCTTCTATTTTGAAAATACCATGTCCCATTTAAGCCCTTGAGCTCCTGTTTATTTGCTTGAAGCAATAACAGAACATTCTAGGATATTCAGAGGATTACACCTATAGAAATAACTGCTTTAATAACTTCTAACAAAAATGCTGTCTCTGATGTATTCAACAGTATATTTTTTCCAAGATCAATGGCATCAACTCTGCTTTGCCAGCAATTCAATTTTGCCCCATGAATACACTATATTACTAACACCCTCTTAAATGTTCAAATCATATTATAGGTTGCAAACTTGTTTGGTCGGGAACGTATTCAGAATGATACTAGCCCTATAGCTACAATTCAGAGAACATTAGTATGTTAGCAGCACGGCTTAATCCCCAGCCCAAACAGCAATCACTGCCAGAGCTATTCTGAAACAAAACACACTGTGTCAGGCAGGGCGAGAAGCATCCAAAGCAATAGCAGAGACTGAGGTTGATATTTTTTTTAAAAAAACCTCTTTGAAAGCAAATCTATCCTTCCTTCTTTGTATGGAGAGAAAAGTTGTGTTGCAAAAAAGCAAAGTTCTAGAAAATATCATTCAGCAGCTTTTCCCATCACCCATATGGTCAATTGTGATTCTCGCGCTATGATGAATCTATGTGGCAAAGTTAATTCTGCAGTTATCTTTAGCCTGCCAGCTCTATATTCACTCTGAAATAATTACATTTTAATCACTGTGTTTTGTAGCATACAAAAGTCATCATCCTATTCTCATTTACTCTTATAACAACACTATTGTCTTCATTGTAATAAATAAAGCTTATGGGATTGGGAAAAATAATGGTCATTTTATTTTTATTTTTCTATTTATTTATAACCCACCTTTATTATTTTTACAAATATCTCAAGGTGGTGTACATATCCAACATACCTTCTTTTTATTTTCTCCACAACAACCACCTTGTGAGGTGGGTTGGGCTGAGAGTGATTGGCCCAATTTCACCCAGCTGGCTTTCATGGCTAAGGCGGGACTTCACCTCATGGTGTTCCACTTTCAAATGGAACCTATGCACAAATAAGTACACAAAATCTACACTCTTAATTCTTGATTAGATATTAAATTATACTTTATATGCATTTATATAGGGAATTTTTAAAATAACCCACCTAAGAATGTCTCCATATTGCAGGTTATTATTTCTATTAGTTTCATATTTCAGATATAATGCTGAATGTTAATTGCTTTAATGCCATCTCTTAGGGAGTGCTTTGGTTTGATTTAAGAACTTGCAGTCTAACTTCTAGCACAGTCACTATCAGATTCATTAACATAATGAGTATGCTGTACCTATTTCAAAATTCTATATCCCAAGCAAATAAACAAATCTATAAAATCTGGAAAGGTTATATTCCACAGTATGACTTTTTTTTTTTTTTTTTCAAAATCAGGCTGTTCTATAGCAATCAAAGATACTTTTGTCATAATTTTAGGGGAGGCAAACATTAGCAGTTGTAAAGTAATGATGATATAGATTGACTTTAAAATGTTTTTATTCGTTCTTCCTTTTACTTTCTCTATTTTTTTATCCGGTGAGCCCTGAAACTCAATTTCAGTGACTTCCAATTAAGAATAGTTTTTAACTGTGTTGAATTGTGTTCATATAAATAATCTGGAGTATTCCTGCCTTTGAGGCATGATATAATTGAGAATGCTCAAGACATGAATCAGTGGGTTATATCAGTCAGCTATTTGCAGGATTCCTCAAACAGATATAACCTGATCTCCTTGCACGTTGTGGTAGTAAAAATGCAACCATATTTTGCACATTTCATCCTTAGCTAGAAAAGAAGCTCAGCTGATTTTTAAAAAAAGTTTGTCCCAATAGTATGACTTAATCTAGTTTATGATGCCTTGTTTTTCTTTATACACACTATAAAAGCTTAGATCACCAGAGAAAAGAAAGACTGTCTTGGAACTACATATTTTTGTTTGTTTGATATTAACAAATTTAAGGCTGGCCAGGAAATAAGAGGGAGAAGTGTGTGTGTGTGGAGGGCGGGCGGGCTACAATACAGAACAAAGCTGCTTTTCACCAGTGACAAAGAATTCTAGGACATGAAGACAGGGACAAAATAATATTACATCAGGAAACGTAACCTTTTGCTTATTACCATCCTCAAAAATTACAGTTTATACAGTATTCGCTGCAACACAACTTCTCTGCAAAGTGGCAAGGCATAGAGATTTCTTTCCCAAATAAAGTTAATATGAATATTTGAGAAACTTGAAAAAAGATTTCTATTTCTGTAACTTTTAATGAGACAAGTTGGATCCCTTATAAAACAACTAAATCTCTCCCTCTGATTTTGACCAAATTCCTTCATGGTTTAAATGGACATGCAGAGCAATTTTGGAATCTTAGCAAAATCTTGGGCAATGAAATACATATAGCATTCAGTCCTTTTTCTCTCCAATTTTTCAGAAATGGGATAACGTTTGAAGGTGCAAGAAAAGAAAGAGGCAATGTTTTGGCACCTTTAAAGGCCAACTATAAAAAAGTAAACAGATGAGATTAAATGGCATCTTACCTGGTAGATCATGACTTTAAAGTTCCTACGCTTCAGCAATTCCGTCTCATTGGATTCTAACTTCTTGATTTGTCCAGCTTGTTTCTCCAGATTTTGTCGGACAGTTTTCACATTAACACTGACCTTACGGACTTTCTCTAACATCTTGTTGACTGTATTGCTGGTGGTGGAGTGGGCTTTGGTGAGCTTAACCAGTTCCCCCTGGATGCTGGCCACTACACCATCCATTTCTTGCTGTCTCTCTTCCAATTGAGTCTGGGTCAGCTGAATCTGATCCACAGCCCCAATAATCTTGTCCAAAAGGGTAAGCACCATAACACCATTGATCTGGTCAGATTTAATGGGTTCTTCAGCAGCTGGCTCATCCGAAGCCTCAGATGCAGTTGGCTGCTCGACGATATGGAGGGTGGTGTCTGCCATGGTCACTTAAGAGTTCTGACTAGGAAAATCTGGAGAAGCTTGACCCTGTAGTGACAAGACAGAGAAGTGAAGGCTGAAACTGAGATCTCTCAGTTCCGGGAGGGCAGACAGAAGCCAAGAGCTGAGCGTGTGGATTTATGCTTCAATTGAAATGGTACAATCCTTGCAAAGCTGTCAGGGGAAACTGTCCTGCAAAATTTTCCAAGCTCTGAGGCCATTGGTTGACTCCACCTCAACTGAAGGAAAGGACGCTCTTGCCAAATGCCTTGTCGACCCACCCCTTTTTTCTACAATGATTAAAATAGTTGGAGAGGAGGCAACAGCTTTAGCATGTGAGCACAGGCAGAGTTTGAGCGTTCGCTCCCTCCCTCACAGAGGAATGCAAAAATCTAAACTCCAACAGCCTCTGCTGCTTACTAGGTGGTGAGAGGGCAGGGATTTCTTAGCAAGATTTCTCTGGAATCTAGAGGGAGGAGGGGAACAAATATTCTGTACAAAACTGATAATGGAAAAACCACCTACTCTGTGAATATCAGTGAATATGTAACAGGGGCTGGATGGGAAACAGCTGCACGGAAGAGTACAGCTGGGATAACCCAGAAACTTCTGTGTTGAGCCAGGCCAGCTTAAAGTTTCATATTTCCTTTTAAAGGCATTCAGTGACAGTTTAGGACACACACACACAGCTTGGATCACTCAGTATACACAACTGGTAGTACAACTGAGTTCAGCTATGCTAGAGGTATCTGGACAAAACAGCATGCATATACAGCTCCAATGTACTTCAGAAACGGCTATCTGGATTAAAAAATGGAGCTCTGGTGCGGAAACACTTGCTAGTTGTATGGCCAGGCTTGTTGTTTTCTGTACAGTACTGATTAACTCTTGTTGCCTGAAACAGTAGTTGCCATTTTATGGAGATGAAGCAATTCTGAACTGGTAACTTGCCATAAACAAATCTGAGGATTATTCTGCATGCTTTCTAATGTGGTCAAATGTTATGGGTCTCACTGAGAAAGAAACTTTTCTTTAATTCAAATGAAAGCTGTATGAATGGAAATGAATTCCATAAGGATCATGAATGTATAAACATCTCAGAATACAAAGAAAAGTTCTCGATTTAGGTGGGCTATTTTCATTATTTAGGCACAGGTGGGGAAGATGGCCTCTTTATGACTTGTAGACTTCAACTCTTCTGGGAACTGAAGCCAAGTCATAAAAGGGCCATTGTTTCCTCATCTCTGATTTAAATTATTGAGAGTAAGAATGCACTCCAAAAGATTTTTAGGAAGCATAATTCCATGAAATCTATAGCTTCTCTGCTCTTGAAAAAAAATCCACAATAAATCCTTCTAGTTTCAATTTGGAAATGACACTGATCTCAGCATTTGTCTAAAAGAACCCAAGACAAGAGGAAAAGTGGATAGAAAAAATAAAACAGCAAACATTTGTTTGGTTGGAATTCATGGTTTATAACTAGCCTTTAAAGAAAAGAGAGAGCTAATCTTCTATAACTGTTGTAAAGCAGCTATAAGTCACTGGCTCTACAAAACAAAAAGTCTTCTAGTTAGAATTGGTTGCTTTTTACTCCTGCCAGCATGGGCAATACTGATAAGAAAATTCTGTGGCTCTAAATACAATTGATGTTAATGGACGCTATATAGCCACCCAGAGTCACCTTGTAGAGGAGATGGGCATTATAAAAATTAATTAATTAAAAGATGGCTTTAGCACAGCAGGAAAAAGCAGCCTGAAGTAGATCCAAAGGTGTTTTTCCAAAAGTCAACTGGACTTCCTTGGTTTTTTTCCTTGAAAACTTTTTGCTTCTCAGCCAAGAAGTTGAAGAAGCTTCCTTGAAGGAAAAAAACCAAGGAAATCCAGTTGCTTTTTGGAAAAGTACCTTTGGGACAACTATGGCCTGGATTACGGGTGTCAAACTTGCGGCGTCACGTTGCCATCACATAACGTATCACAATGTTTTTCCCCTTTGTGAAGCTGGGGTGAGCGTGGCCCAGGGGTGAAATCCAGCACGTTCTAACAGGTTCTGGAGAACCGTAGTGGAAATTTTGAGCAGTTCGGAGAACCAGCAAATACCACCTCTGGCTGCCCCCAGAGTGGGATGGGAATGGAGATTTTGCAATATCTTTCCCCCAGGAGTGGGGAGGGAATGGTGATTTTGCAGTATCCTTTCCCTGGAGTGGGAATGGTGATTTTGCAGTATCCTTCCCCTCCCACGCCCAAGCCACGCCCACCAAGCCACACCATGCCCTCAAGCCACGCCCACAGAACTAGTAGTAAAAAAATTTGGATTTCACCACTGGCATGGCCTGCCTGTGATGCATCCAGCCCGCGGGCTGCAAGTTTGATACCCTTGATCTAAATGATTGAGAATCTCTATAGACATTTAACCTGGAGTAGAAATAATGTACCTAGTCTGAATGCATTCAAGGAATTGTTAATGCCATTCCTTTTGAACAACGTAAATGGCCTTGTATGAATCAATTGGTTGGTCCATTTGACAATTTAACTAATTTTGGTGCTTTTTAAAAAAACGTCTGAAAAAATAGATACTTGACAGAGGTATTGATGTACAGCACATCATTTTGATTGCTCAGATCAGACCTCCACACCCAATGCCTTGCAGATGTGCAATCTTTCAGTTTCTATAAACCCCAGCCAGGATTTGGAAGTTACTTTAATTTGCTTTGGCTTGTGAAAATAAAGTCAGATTTAGTAGCCTGATGTTTGGGAGATAAATATATATACATAACTGCAGAAAACACATGATTCAGTTTCCAAAACTACATCAAACATCTTCATTATTTATTCATGTGTCAGGCTCAGGTGACAAGCCAGTCAATCAATTACTGTTGCAACCAATGAATCAACACTTTGTTGATCTGGAAAAAAAGTAGATCCTGCACTTGTGGGAGAATACAAGGAAGAAAAAAATCCTACATACCGTATTTTTCGGAGTATAAGACACACTCCCCCCCCCAAAAAGTGGGTGGAAATGTCTGTGCGTCTTATACAGCGAATATTGCGGTGGGGAGGAGGGGGCTTGGTGTGGCACTGATAAGCTGTGGTAAACAGGCTGCAGCAGTGAATGGGCGGCAGTGAATGGGTGGCAGCGGCAAACGGGCTGCAGCGGTGAATGGTTGGCTGGGAATGGGCCACAGTAAATGCGGCAAATGGGCCAGATGAATACCGAATAGATGCTGGGAGGCAGAGGCAGATTTTTTTTCTTGTTTTCCTCCCCAACAGCTAGGTATGTCCGAAAAATACGGGTATATACACATCAAAAAATTGCAAGGTAAGTGACATCATGCAGAACAAATAAAAAGGTATAAGAAATAGTATATTAAAGAAATTAATGTCCTAAGAGAAAGGAAACATATCTAAAACTAGCTCATAACAACACTATATTTCCCTCTTATCTTTCTATCTTCACAATCCATTTTTGCTTCATAGATGTCTTTCTGGTTTTTGAACTACTGTACCTTTATCTTTTTCAGAATCTCATCAAGCTTATCCAACCAATGTTTTCTTGCTCTTCCCTTCCTTTTAGCTTGTTTGCTCTTTATTTTATATCACCAAACTATCTTAAGATACTTTTGTACTGGTCACACACTCCTATAATTAATCCACATTCGTTCAATCTCAACCGAATCTCTTCTTATTAAATTCCCTCTTAAATACCCAATTTGCATAGCATTCAATTTATTTTTATGATGTAGTTAAGGCAGTAGACTAGAAACTAGGTTACTCTTGAGTCTAGTGCTAGTAACATGGGCCAGTCACTTTCTCTCTCAATCCTGGCAAACCACTTTAAAAATGCTGTCAAAAAAATCTGCCATGGCACTTGTCAAGAGTGAAAACTGACTTGAAGGCACAATGTATCCTACTCTCTTATGCAGATAATCTTTAACTTAAAAAATCCGTTTAATGAATGTTTGAAGTTACAACAGCACTGAAAAAAATGACTTATGATTGTTTTTCATGCTTATGACTATTGTAGCATTCCCATGGTCACATGATCAATAAAACAAATGTATACATTTATCAGCATACACAAAAACATATACATTTATATCCCCAACTGACACACCTCTCAAATCACCGTAAGCATTCCTTATATATATATATATATTGATCCATAAGTATAATAAGCAACCAAGGTAATATTGTCTTATTCACAACACCACTCCTAAGCATTCCATTTCTTAGCACATTTCCCACATTATATACTCTTATAGTTGTATTCAGCAAGTAGTCAAGCTATATTTATACAGAATAAACATTTGGATTATCATACATTCTGTCGTAATGAATGCATAATACAATCTATGTCATTCTTTACTCATCTTCAGCTCCGCATTCAATAACATCATTCCACAAATCCTTCTCTTTAAACTGATGCAACTATCTGTGGTTGACAGCTTGTAGGAAGCAGCAGGTGAAGCTAGGTAAAATCACACTGAATACCCTCTCAATTAGCAAAGGAGCCCACCAAGGCTGTGTGCTCTCTCCATTATTTTTTTCTCTCTCTATACCAATGACTGCATCTCCAAGGATTCCTCTGTTTTCCTATCCTTAGGATTTATATTGATTGTTTTCTAATATGATTCAATTGCTTATTTGTACCCTATGACTATCATTAAGTGTTGTACCTTATGATTCTTGATGAATATATATCTTGTCTTTTTATGTACACTGAAAGCATAGGCACCACAAATTTTTTGTGTGTCCAATCACACTTGGCCAATAAAGAATTCTATTCTATTCTATTCTATTCTATTCTATTCTATTCTATTCTATTCTATTCTATTCTATTCTATTTTACTCTACTCTACTCTATTCATTTTCTATTCTACTCTATTCATTTTCTATTCTATTCTGTTCTGTTCTATTTATTTTCTATTCTATTCTATTTATTTTCTATTCTATTCTATTCTGTTCTGTTCTATTCTATTCTTATTCTATTTATTTTCTATTCTATTCTATTCTATTCTATTCTATTCTATTCTATTCTATTCTATTCTATTCAGTATGGCACAACAAGAAGAAGAATGCTATTTTCTAAACGGCTCTGAAATATTTTTGTACATATAAAAAAATATATTAAATAGGAATAAATAATAAATCAGTCTTCTTCAACTGGTGCTCTGTAGATACTTTGAACTAGAATTGCGAGAGTTGGAGCCTAAGAGATCGGCAGTGCATTACATTGAAAAAGCCCGATCAGAGTCGTCCCCTTCGTTGCCCATGATCCTGCCGACAAAGGGCGATTTTGGGATGAACCCCGTTTTCCGGATTAAATCCTCTGTCCATCCCACTCGTAAGGAAAAGACTCCCGACGAATAACGTGTCTCTCCGTGCAGACGGAACCACTAAAGAACCAGGCCGTCAGTATCTCCCCACACAAGCAACCCAACGACGCCCCGCCCACCAGCGAGAGAACAGATCCAAGGCCGAACCAACCCGTCCGGTAAAGGAGGGAGTTACGTCGTGACGTGGTGACGTCATTTGACGGAAGCTCAGGCGGCAGCGCTGGACTGAGGCTGTGGGTCACCCTCGGGGAGGTAGGTGGGGGGGGGGTCCTTTGGGAGGAGGTTCTTTTTCAGTGGGGGGGGGACTGAGGGGGAATGACAGGATGCCCTTAGTTCTGGGGGGAGGGGAGCAGTGGGCGATTGTGAGGGGAGCGATCTGGTCTCTGTCCGCGGGATGCAATGGTTGTGTGAAGGGGCTTTTGATGCTGGCGTTCTTCCAACTGAATGCTTAGGTCTCTTGCCCTCTTAATCCGTGTTGTTTGGTTAAAAAGGGGAGGAAAAGAGAGGATTTTATCGGTGTGAGGTTGGGGAAGCTGGACATTGTGGTGATGGTGGTGGTGGGGGGAGCAGATTTTTCCTTGCGATCATACCTGGGTCATCATTGAAAGGAGGGGACTCTTCGTCAGCATTTTCGAGAGGGCAGGCATTTTGAGGGAAAGATTATTTTATATTTGCTCTTATTATTGTATATGGGGCTTTATTTCTTACGATCAAGGAGTATTTGGGGATTGGATGATCATGGGAGGCAGTTGGTGAAGGAGGAATATTGGATAGCTTTTCCTTCCTCTTCTTTACCATAATTGTGAAGAATATATGCCAGGAGTGGGTGGGTGGGTAGGCAAGAGGTACTAGCAGCTTTCTGACATTCATTTGATGATTTGATGGGGCAGGATCTGAAATATAAATAAATTGAAAATAATACTAATTTGATAGGAAGGAATGACTGTTTCTCAAAAATCATTGTGTCATTCTTTCTCCCCCCCCCTCCCATTACTAAAGACAGAAATGTTAATTATATGTGGGATTTGGAAAAGGTTTGGTTATGCAGCAGAGGATAATATATGAATAAAAATATCATTGATTCATTGCAGACGTGTTATCAGATCTAGGCTGCACAAATCTGGATGGCCATTAGACAGCAGCAAAGAATCTGTTTCTTTTTCTACCATCTAGTGATAATGTGGAATTTTATAACCTAAATCTCTAGCTTTAGGATTGTTGATTATTTATTACCCTGATTTTTAATCTAATTGCTAGATCTTTCTGGTTTTGTTAATATGTTATATTAACTAAACATTTTTCAATCATGATGATAATAATTTGCTTTTTAAATCTCTTTTAGATTGGATAATGGCTTTCGTTGTGTTTTTTTACAAGGCTTCTTATTCTGTGTTTGCCAGCCTGCAATATAATGAGCAGGAGGTTGGAAATGTAGTTTTGTTCCTTGTGGTGTCCAGTTAACTTTGAGTGGTAGCTTGCATGTATCATTTTTAATGCAAAATACACTATCACACATACATTAAAACTTATTGTGCATCCTATCGTCTAAAAAGAGGAAGTACAAATCTTTTGAAAACTTCAGGTTCTACAGATTCTCAGGTGGATAATATAATTCTGTTTATTGACATGCTTAATTCACTAATAGGAAGCATAGTAAGGCATTCTACAAAGTGTTTTGTGTTAGAAATTAATAAGTGATGCTTTATAGATAGAGAACAATGCATTTTGGTTGATGGGAATTCAAATATTTCATAGATTTGCTTAGACTTATTTCTGTTTGCTTAGCATTTTCATGTCTATAAGCATATAATTAGTGCCTCTGCATTTTATGACCTTTATTGGAAATGCCACAATACCAAGTATTCTTTGCTTCCATAGATCACTAGTCTATGATCTCTGGATATGGTGTGTTCTTTACTGAAAATTGAATTTGGAATCCTTAGGCTACAGGTGAATCTGCTGCAGTATGATAGGGGCGAAAAAAAGCTCCTTCACTGAAATAGCTGTCAACTATAAATCGCCAATAGTGTTTCTAAGACAGAAGATACTGTTTAATGTTATAGGGTTATAGTGTCAAGGCTGAATGATTAATCTCAGAAACAATTAACTACAGATGAACTACCTAAATTGGGATTATTTGAATGGCATATAAGATGCATTAACAGTACATAGAAGTCACTAGTAATGGTAATGTTATATTGCAGTTTCTAAGAATTGAAATAATTATAGATATATGGATATTTACACATTCCAAATGCGGAATAGCACATTAAGATCGGATATGGCAGTCTTTTGGAAATTGTTGGTTAGACTTGATATTGAGGGTAAACTGAGCATGCCAGAAAATGAGACTCTTAATGGACATAGCCACGAACAAAACAGTCATTTAATAGATAGTAAACTAGTGATATAGAAGTTGCTCACTACTATCCCTCTGGCCTTCCAATTCTTTGTTCCCCTAATTAACATAAAGCCTACTCAGCATTTTTATTTCCTAAGAATATCATGATAATTTGTCATTATTAAAGTCATAACATAAGTTAAACAGTTTTTACCCTTCTTCAAGAGTAATTTGTAAAATTTCAAATCTGAAGTTAATTCAGATGTATAGACCCCAGAAAGGATTTAACTTATCTTAATGTTTTTCCCCCCTTAAGGTATATGAAGATTCTCATCCTAGTTTGATTGGCTTCTTTTTTTCACCATGGGTGAGCTCTTTCGAAGTGAGGAAATGACCCTTGCGCAACTTTTCCTTCAGTCTGAAGCAGCGTACTGCTGTGTCAGTGAATTGGGAGAACTTGGGAAGGTCCAGTTTCGAGATGTACGTATTTGCTTTGTTCATTAATATAGTTATTATGCTCCAAAAACATGATTTTGTGCTCAGAATTTTTGTTTCTTTCAAGAGCATTAATGGGATATCTTTCAATTAAGTACGTGAGGATTCAGACCTATGATTGATAACAGCTATACTTGATAAGGTTCACTTTTTAAAGTTAATCTTACTAAAGATTGTACAGTAGCAAAAACTAATACAAACAAAAAAAATAGAATAAAAGCTGAAAAAAAGAAAAAAGACAAAGAACAGAAATAACAGAAAAGAAATAAAAATAAAAATATAACAAAGAAAAAAAATATAAAGAAGTGATCCCCTTCTTCATCACAACAGGTATAAACAATTTTAATAATTTATCACCTCCTCATAAAATACAACAAATGATCTTTCTGTATCCCATCCATACAAATCCATAAAACTTTGCCATTTCAGTCCTGATGTTAGCAAAAGTCCATTAAAAATTACCAGAGATAACAACATATCTCTTTTAATCTTGATCAAATGTACTAAATCTATATTCCTTTTACTTTTAACAATCTTGATCTTTAATTTCTTCAAATTATGTCCTAGAAATTGATTTTATTTATTTATTTTGTCCCATCTCACACATTCTTTAAAGTTTTAACAAGCCTCTTTTGTAAATCCAAAACAGCAAACTTATCCAGGTCATTGTTTTGTCTATTTCTTTTAATTATTAAGATACCGATTTCTTTTGTACAATATGTCAGCGGAATGTCTTTTTTTATATCTTTCTTGTAATCTGTCATTTTGAAACTCTTTTTGAAATAAGGCTCAGTCTTATCAGGTAATACTTGTTTCTTTTCCTGCATCTTTTAAATGCAGTCTATAGAGGCAGATGCTCTTAAAACTGACTTCTGAGTCCATTGTTCAAAAATATCCATTAATGTGTTCAATGTTAAAATATTTTACTTCATTCTGTATTAGTAAATTGAGTTTGTTTTCCTTTAGTATTTAGTTCTTTTTTGTCTGTCTAGTGTCCAATGTTTAAAGTTCTGTCTTATTTTTAAAAAATAATTCAAAGGAAAGCATTTTTCCACAGGAAGGAGTCTTTGTAATTAATTCCAAAACCTTATTTCAAATTTATCTGGACCCCTAATCCTTTGACTCAACCTAGCAAGACAGAATGGCTCAGCCATGGTAGACATGCTCCTAAATCCTTCCCTTAAATGTAGCCATTTTATAGGATCTAGGTAGCATGTATTTTCAAAAAGCAGCCTCTGCTCTGTGGAACACATTTCCCCTTCAGGTTTGGCATTCTTCCATCCTACTAGCCTTCTGAAAAGTATTTTAGACTTGACTTTTCCTTCAAGCACTGGGATAGGGTGAGGTGGATGAGAGGAATTAACAAAGTAGTACATGTAGATGCTCAATTTTGGTGCCAGGTTTTTAATGTTTTTGGCTACATACATATATACATGCATACATGCATACATTGTTTTAATTGTTAATTGAGAGCTGCCCAGAATTTGATATAAGATGGGCAACTGTATAAATGTTTTACATAAATAAACAAATCTATTTACAACTTTTAAAATCAAAGTCTTAATTAACTTTTTGGTGTTTTCAATTAAAAAAAAAGTTCTTATGCTCATAATTAAAAATTTCTTTCATTAAGGATTGAAAGAAGACTCATCACATATTTTCAGATTTGTTCTTCCTGAAAATTCTAGTAGCAGAAAAGTAGTTAATAAGCAATTTCCAGATAAGATTAGAAAAGGAAGTATTGCAAATTGGTGTTCTTTTAAAAGTGCCAACTGCTTTTAAAAGTTAAACCGTTTGAGCAAGATGACTATTTTCTTGTCTCTCAATGCTCAAAACCTGCCAGAATCCGCTCTCTTGTAGCTTCCTGAGGTGAAACCGTATGAGCACTTGTAAGCAATCTGCTGTCCTCTCTTTGTCTAGAAAGGTGTGAAGAGCCACTCTATCACCGGCTTCTTTGCTGCAATCATTGGTTCTGCTTTTTATGGCCCTGTCTTCAGTCCGCCATTTTGTCCTCTGAAAGTTCAAGGGTCAGATTGTTGAACTAGTTTCTGAAGTGAAGTTAGAGGCAGAGAGTGACAGTCTATTCATGTTTCTGCATATACTAGTATATGCCATTATAATTACATGCATTTATTGACAGCTAAACCCTGATGTGAATGTGTTCCAACGTAAATTTGTTAACGAAGTCCGAAGATGTGAAGAGATGGACAGGAAGCTCAGTATGTCATTGTTTTCTTTTACTTATACTCTTTGTATAGGTTTATAAGAGTAAATTAGGTTCTACATGTATATTTGTATATACGCTAGATTCACACTTAGTGCCAGTTCTGATTTTTGAATACAGGTGGATCTCACTTAACAACCATTCAAACTTACAGTGGTACTGAATTAATGGCACTTATGATGCTTAAGTTAACTTAACTCATGCTTAACTCATACTTAAATTGGCAAGCATACACACGGTCATGTGATTGTGGTGTCTTGCTTACAATTATGTCATCGCAGTATCATGTCATGTGATGGCCATTTGTGACCTTCTTTTCTGGCTTCCTATAAGCAGTGTCAATGGATAATATGACAGGAGGTCACAAATGGTAATCATGTGACATCCTCGCTTAACACTTGTGATTTACTTAACTATGGCAACCAGAAGTGCCAGAATTTATATTACTAAATGGTTCAGTTATATTTTATGATCACATTACTTACATTAAATTTGATTCCAATTACTGACATTAAATGAGGATTACCTGTGAATTAAAATTAACTGGGTTCATAGATAATGTTAATTTATAAGCTATTTTTTATTTTAAAAAATGGCAGAGTTAGCCTAACACACTAAGCCAAAAATAGACAAATCTTATTTTATCGTAGCCTATGGTGTATCTTAAATAAAATACCCCTTTCACAATAGACTATTTTTTGTGCTTATTCATTTTTTGGATCAAGTTGATACAACATATTGAGACCCACTCTGTTACATTGATTAGCAACCATTTGCCTGGTATCTTGAACATCTTTATAAATATTGCCAGCTGCTTCCTGTTTTACTGCATTTAATTTAAAAAAAAACAAAAAATAGAATGGAGAAATTGTGTATGTTCCTCTCCCTACTTTATATTTCTATATCTCTGTGATATCTTCTGTAGAGGCTGTGGAAAAAGGCCTAGGAGTATAGGAGTCTCTTTGTGCTTGCTCTATGTGTTGACAGAATTAACCTCAAACTAACCCTTTGATTTAGGGCTAATAAGATGAGGAACAAAAGAAAAGGTAGATAACTCTTTTACCAAATTTGATTACAAATATATATTAAAGCATAATTTTTCCATAATCCAGATTTGAATAACACAGAGCTGAGTAAATGCCTTGAAGGTCTGTTATGCAGCTACCAAAGGCTATTGGAAATTCTTATAAATTGTATTTTTAATGTGACAAGAATGTTCAGTAACTATATGACTAGAAAGTATTCAGTAGCTATATTTAATTATAACTCAGTTTAAACAAATATAAAAACAGGCTTTTCTTTAGTCCCCCAGCTTTTGGGATTGTGATCTCTACATACTTGCAAAGTATGAATATGGTCCTTGCCTGGAAAAAGAAGTGCATCCTGTACTACGATAACATGCTAGTTAAAATAGTGAATTTAATTATTTATTTTCTAACTTTTGTTCAGGAACTCAAGGTGACATTGTACAAATATAAGTAAAGAGTATACAGTTTTGAATTTTAATATTTGCCCCTTTGTATATCTTTTTTTTTAATGGAATGAGATATCTGGAGAATGGAGGAATAAATTGAAATTATGGATTTGGATTTGGGAATCATTGATTCATTTGTTTTCTGATACAAACTGCATATCTTCAATCATAATGCCACTCTGACTCTTTTTCAGGATTTGTGGAAAAAGAAATTAAGAAGGCCAACATTCCCCTCACAGACACTGGAGAGAATCCAGAAGTACCATTTCCTCGAGACATGATTGACTTGGAGGTAAATACATTATGTAAAGTGTTGTATGGTGACAATGCAAAACTAATTTTTCTGCAGTGGGATATAAAAAGGAATTATCAATACCATGCTTCCCCCTGGTATTAATATAAGCTTCTTCTAAGTGAATAGCTTAGAAAAAAATGTAAAATACAATATTTTTCCTTAGTTTTGAACTGCTTTCTCTCAAGAGCAAATTCCTTGAGTATTGATTTTAGTGAATAGCTATGGTAAATTTGGATACTATACACTTAGCTATAAGTATTCTGCTTTTCATTACCAAATACATAAAGCCACAAATATATTTTCAATAAAGGCTACAACATCATAAATAGCAAGGCTTTGATAATAAAACTAAACAGATTGTTATAGCATAGAAACAAGTTGTATACTATGCTAATATACGAAAAATGAGGAAAATAAAAAGATTTCATGATATGTTCCAGTGAAAATTGGCACTTGGGTATAAAAATTTATATCACATCATAGGGAAATGCATGTGCATATTGACCCAGATTAATTCTAGGACCCGAATGTACCCTTATTTCCTACTTTTTGTGACATACCCATATCAGCTCTTTTTCCATTCCCTGTATCTTATTTTCTGCCTTGTTACCTCCTTCAATTTTTTGTTACAATATAGTGATTCAGCGCTGATTGCTCATAAACCATCAAAGCCTCTTTTTTGTTTCCCTGATAGTATTTCATATTTCTGTTACTCCTTTCTATCAGAATGTGAGTGTGTAGCAAAGGCAAATAGAAAAAGCAAATAGGCCAAGGAGCAGCTTAGAATTGAGAGATCATTCTAGTTCACTTTTGTGAGATGCAGGATTTTTTTTGCCAAAAGAGATAGGTAAATAGTTACCATTAAGCCTCTTATGAAATACTGGTGCTTTGATATTGAATTATGTGTTTGTGTGAATATTAGCATTTGGAGGAGGCAGGGAGAAGTATTTCAAATGTTAAAATTCTGGGTTGATTAAGAAAAATAGCGGATGAAAGATACAATTTGGATAATACAAGTCTTTGAATTACAACCCTAACTGGGACCAGAATTTCTATTGCTGAGCAAAGTGGTAATTAAGCACATCATCATGTGATATGCTGCTGATTAGCTATGGTAGTTCCTGCAGTCCTGGTTGTGGATGTTAAACAAGGACTGTATGGTCGCTAGCTGAAGTCATTAGACAGGGTAGCTAGCAAAGTATAGGGTGGACAAAAGGTTAGAGGTAGGTGAAGAGATAGGGGGGTGGGGGAATGAAGCAGAAACAATTCACACAGGATAAGATTACATAAACTGTGGGACACTACTAGTGTCATAAATTAGTACAGCTGCCAAGCATCCACATTTTGATTACATAATTGTGGTAGCACCACAATAGCTGGAGCTTCAAGGAATGTTTCTAATTATCATTCATTCAGTGATGTTGTAACAAATGGCCTTTAAATGTATTGATGTAACTGGAGGACTACCTGTATCTGATTCAGAACTATAACGTGGAGAATATGTATTAATTAACAGTATACATTTTCAACAGAACTTCAACAAAATTTAAGCAAGATTGATTCCCATGTATATATCACAGCATAACAGTAACGGTTCCCCTCGCACATATGTGCTAGTCGTTCCTGACTCTAGGGGATGGTGCTCATCTCCATTTCTAAGCTGAAGAGCCAGCACTGTCCGAAGATGTCTCCGTGGTCATGTGGCTGGCATGACTAAATGCCAAAGGTGCCCGGAACGCTGTTACCTTCCCACCAAAGATGATCCCTATTTCTCTACATGCATTTTTTACGTGCTTTCAAACTGCTAGGTTGGCAGAAGCTGGAACAAGTAACGGGAGCTCACCCTGTTATGCGGCACTAGGGATTCGAACCGTTGAACTGCTGACCTTTTGATTGACAAACTCAGCGTCTTAGCCACTGAGCCACCGCGTCCCTTTATATCACAGCATAGCAAGTATAAAAAATTATAGTTTGATTTCTAAGGGACCTAAATGTTTATAAACATTTATAAATTAAAAGCACAAAAATTAAGAAGCACAAAAACTAAGTTTTTCCCCCATCTTTTTTCTTTTTTTCTTTCCTTTTTTCTGTTTTCAGTCATTGTTGACAAATTTGCTTTGTCTATCTTTTTCTTTTTTCCATATGCACAAATAATAAGTAACAATACATAGGAGCCCTTAATATTAAGTAAAAAGCCACGATAGAAAGAGAAACAGTTGTAACATATTTTGATGCAATTTTGATGTAGTTATACACATTCAGTTACCAATCATTTGTTCAGCAATTGTCAAACTTACGACAGTGCTGAAAAAAACGAGTGGTTCTCAAAGTTCCAGCTGTCACAGCAGTCCATACTCAAATGGTTGCAATCTGGGTACTTGGCATTTGGCTTCCATTTACAGTGATTGAAGTGTCTTTTGGTCTTATGATTGTGATTTGCAATCTTCTGTGTCAGCTTCCCACAAGCAAAGTCAATGGCAAAGTCAGCAGGGAAGGTTGCAAATAGGTCTGGTAAGTCACTCACATCTTGCCTGCCTAGCAAAAGTCACCAAGGTCCTGCTGCGCCTTGAGGGCCACTTGCACATTTCCCCATATGTGGCAGGAGCTGGTTGCACTTATGCTGCATCTTACAGGGCATCATACATCTTCCCCAACTTGGCAATAGCCATACCTGGTTTCTCCATGCACCACATGTTACCTTCCTGCTGGCCTGCTTCCTGTAAGCCATCTGCTACTCGTTTAATAATCCACAGTCGTCGCTTAACAATGGCAATGGGAAGTGCTGGGATTGCCTTCATTAAGTAGTGTGATCATTTATTGTTGCACTTTTTGATTGCATTGCTTAGTGATGGAATTTCCAATCCCAATTACTATTGTTAGCTGAGGACTATGTGTATTCACTTTTGGATGCAAAACTAATAATTTTATTCTTATTGATATTGCCAGATGAAATCATAGTTAATAATGATACAATACTATGTATGTATGTATGTATGTATGTATGTATGTATGTATATGTGTGTGTGTATACATACATACATATATAGCCTAAATCAAGGGATTCTCAAACATTTTGGTGTCAGGATCTCATAATTTGTATATAAATAATATAAAATGTACAGTTATTGAATTTTATATTGAGGCCTATGCTGCAGCATTTATATTGAGGCTAGTGTCTGTCCAACACTGCATCATGATTCTTCATTGAAGTTTACATTAATTGCACACTGAAAAAATAAACATGTCTGAAGTATATTGATAATTGCTTTACTTTTTCTTGTTTCCTCCACTATCACTTTCTAGGCAAACTTTGAGAAAATAGAGAATGAGCTCAAAGAGATCAACACCAACCAGGAAGCCCTGAAAAGAAATTTCCTAGAGCTAACAGAGTTGAAATTCATACTCCGAAAAACTCAACAATTTTTTGATGAGGTCAGAATATCGGAATGTTTTCAATTCTTATCATCTGGGCCAGCCCATCATAACCCACTGTTTTCCTTCTTACAAATGCCTACTTAAGTTGCAATTTGGGTTGGCCGCTCTATTTGCTTCTGAGGAGTTCTTGCAAACTGTTTTTCATCATTCATGAAAATTTGGGAATTGGTCATAGAAAAATCTGTTTGTACTCCTAGTTTCTAGGACATCTTTCAGGCACACAAGGATTTAGAATATCTCTAAGCATGTTTTACAGTTAGGTAGAAAAGAGAGCTTACAGAAGTACAGACATAAAGTGCTATATTTTTAGAGCACAATATTAAAGCAGAAGTGATTGAATATTCTTATATGTCTAAACCAGGGAAAGACAATCGCCTTCTATGCTTTTCTCCCACATTTCTTATGCTCCTTGACTATTGATTTTACTGTCTCAAGCAGTTAACAGTAAAATTATAATCCAAGAATTGTGAAGAACAACACATTACTTATCATTGCTGTGAGCCATAATTTTACTGGCCTGAGGTCAGTAAAATTATAATCCAAGAATTGTGAAGAACAACACATTACCTGTCATTGCTATAAGCCACAATTTTAATGGCCTGAGGTCCTAAACTTACTTATCTGGAGCATTTTTCTTCCAAATCTAGATTAAGGAATTGATTGAGATTTTTGCAGTCTTGTTTGGCTTCAGGAAAAAATAAAAGGGAGGAATTTAAGAAATCTGTATCTACAAATATCTTCATTGCAAAAAATAATTTAAGTCAAAACTTTCCTATTCAGAAATCCTGTTACTGGGCTATACCTTGTTTCAGGTATGCATTTAGATTTAGGTTGTTCAGTTGTAATGTTTCAGTTTACAAACATATAAAAACGTTTTTTTTGGGTGCATTTTCAGTAATTACTTGAATATGCTAAAGATATGAAATCTAATGCAGTGCTCCAAACAAGAAGAAATTTGTTGTGTAAACAGAATGATTTATATATCTTTTTAAAAAAAGTATTTGCAATATGGCTGCTTTCATTTGCTTTGTGAATAATGATGTGGTGAATCTATACAATAATGGTTCTGGGTGCCTAACTTCAGATGTTGAATATCAGCTTGCAGATTGTGGTTTTGGAGTTATTGACTTCTGTGTACACATGCAAGTAAATATTTAATTTTTATGACTGCCACCATGACAAGAAAGGTCAACTACTGTTTTTAAAACAAAAGTTTAGTTATATCAGTTATGTAATGTCTTTTGAAAAGGTGGTGCTTGGAAAAGCATCCAACCTTGGTGGAACATGTGCTTGTCCAATTTTTCTTTGTCTTGTCAACATGCATGTATTTGATCTTTTTGAGTTGCTTAAGAGCTAATTTAAAGAACATTTGAATCCAGGTTATATTGGACAACATCAGCTGTGAATATTAACTTTAAATCATGTGATTATTTTTATATTAGTCTTGCATATAATGACAGTTCTATTTCCTTTTCAGTAGATTGTCCAGTACCATGCTGAATATTCTCTGAGGTTTTTTCTCTTGGGCGTGACTGGTAAAATGATTTTCCCCCCAAGGGCAAATGAAAATTAACTATGTAATTTAGATCCTTGCAGTTTGCTCAGAATACTGGCTTGAATTTTATCAACATAAAATTCATAACATATCAATGATGTGAAACAGCCTGTGCTGGACATTCTTACATGAAGACAATTTCTTCTAAAGCACATCGCCGATTTTTTATATATGTGATATCTTTTTTAATGCAAGAACTACCCTAATTTAAATCCCAATACATTTTAAAGTGGTACAGTCCTGACACATTGATGTATTTATACTGTTATTTGTACGAATTGGGCTTTTTAGCTTCGTACTTTAAATAGCATGTGGTGGTCAATAGTATCACTAAAGGGAAAAAAAATGTCTATATCTGGAACTATTTTAAACAGACTGATCACTGTGGATTCCATATATTGTGTTATATATAACTTTACATTGAGTTGTAGCCTTTATAGTTATGAGTTATTTCATGATCATTCTTTGAAAAGCTTTACATAACCAGCTAGCAGCACTCCAAATTTAGGGTGTGTTTTTAAGGTGGCATGGTCTAGTTGTTCCATCTTCCTTTTTTTAACCACACTGATTGCTGCATTCAACATTTTGAAGACTTTATAAATCTTTTGGGAGATATTTTTAAAATATTTGTTGTTTAATGGCAAGAAATGGCTCGCAAGGCTTGCAGACTTTGATTTAGCTGAGGTGGAGCTATAGGAGAATTTGTACCTCACTGAATGAAAATGTTTGCTCTGCCGGTGTAGCCATTTGTTGCATGTCAAAAAAGAACACAATGATTTTGATTCTATTAACTGCTAGTCATTTTCTCATTCTTCATATCTTTATCTTGTAAAGAGCACAGTGAGAACTGGAATAATATCTCGGAATGTATAAACCATAAGTGTTCAGAATAGACTGAAACAAGACTGGAAAAGTAATGGTTAATGGCATGCAGTTCCCATTTCTTTCCTCTGATTTCTTTTTTTTTTTTTTTTCATTATGTCCCATCTTTAGTTCTCATTTGCATCTGTCATTTCTTCCTTCTCTCGGTGATCCTTGCTGCGGGTGCTGGAAACTGTGAAAATATGTCTCCTGCTTTATGTGTTCTGCCAGAAGGATCTTGACTTGCTTCTCCTATATAGTTGCTTATGAATAATGATCATAAATTGGGTTTACTTTCCACTGTTTTGAAAATTTATGAAACAAAAAAAAATGTTTCTTGCTTTAGCAGAGGAGATACATAATTCTTACGGAAGGGCACTTGGGAATACTACCTTCCCGCCTTTAAAAATAAACTATTCCATTAAAGGTGGGTAGTATTAAAGTAGCATTTCGGTTCTGATTTTAAAATGTCAGAATTGAGCCTCCCTGCTATTTGTTAACTTTTCTTTGGAAAGGCTTCTTGAAACACAATAATGACTATAATAATTTTTATTTCAAATTCAATTCAAGATTTTTCATTTGAGCATGTACGTTTGTATGTGTGCTGGAGTAGGTATTTTACAGGAGGGAAGGCTGGCCTTTTCAGTTGGTTGTATTTCTTGGTATATTTCCGCAGCTGAAATTCAGCATGATAATGGACACGGATATTGGAATGTTAGGAGGAAAATTGGACCTTAACAAAAAACATTTGTGTGGAATGACAGATAATGATAGTGTTACTACAAATATTAGCACAAAGATTAACACTTATTCACATGATGCATTGCTGTCTATCCAGAGTTGTATATATCTTTGTGTACACTTGTGCAGGAATTTTAAAATGTTTTGCCCCATGGAATGTAAAAAAGACATTTTTTTGAGAAGTGGCTATCCTTTGATGCTTGAAACTAATGCAAAGTCCATTGCAGGGAAAGAGCTTCTTGTTTAAAGAATGTTAATATTTTGAAGAATATAATTGTAGAGAAAAGAATTTGAAAGCAAAAGGAATGTATTTGGCTTGGGAATCAACATATATTGTATTTCCCCCAATTATGTTAAAACTGTATAGATTTTTCAGTGAGAGATTTTCTTCAGTAGATACTTTTGTGCTGAGATTGGTAACTCCATGGGCTTTTTTGCTAGGCCATGCTCTTTTTTTTATGGCCTGCTGCTTGTTCTGAGATGTACGTGTCTTCAACTTCAAATAAGTATGAAAAGCCATCTATTTTGCAGGAATGCTTTGCATGCATTGGAAGGTGAGAACTTTTCCTTCCAAAGCTTCATCTGCTTTTGCTTTTCTTTAACTGTGTTTTTAACTGTATGGTTTGTGAAAAAAAAAATTGGTTATTCCATGTAATGTTGTCCCTAGAGGTGTGGCATTGTCATTCTTCTAGAGCTATATCACTAATGCTTCTGCAAGTTAAGTTCCCAGGACTCCTAATTAACAATTTATAGAAACAAAGGTTATCTGTGAATTCCATCCTATTTGTAGAGAGATGGAATGCACTATATAAAAAAATGGAAGTCACGCTAAGCAAGGAATGTTGTGCATGCTAAACTAAAATATTTTTATATGCTTATTTGTAGTGTAAAAAAAAGCAAATTGTTCTTTACAAAGGCACTATATATACATGTGTTGTTTTTGCAAAAATAACCTGGTTATTTAATGAGGATTGTGTATATTACATATAATCACAGTCAGTAATATTGGACAGAATTACAGTAGTTCTATAATAGCTGTTGCTATATAGTAGTAATTAAAGTATTTTATTCCATGAGAATTTTGAATTCCATTTTGAAAAGCAAATATATTTTTTTAAACCTATGAATTGGTGAGAAAGGATTTTGAAGATTAGTTACTGCTTGGAAGAGGCAGTTTGCTTGATGAATTTAACCGTTTTTCTATATCTGAGTAGGGCTTTTTTCTTTCCTGCCTTGTTCAGTTATTTCTTTCCCTTACTCTCATTGCCATTGTGTTTCTTTCTCTTTTTAATTCTTGCTGTCAGGCCTCACATTAGCATGGCTATAAATCTTGGCTCTCTAGGCACTTAATCCCCAATTCAGAAATTGGTTTACTGCGCATCAGCAAAACTTTTTATTGCAGATAGGAATGAAGCCATATACACCCTGAAAATGTGTCCATTACAGTTAGCAGAAATCAGTCATTCTATAGGCATGTGCTCTAGAGTTGTTTTGGTAGCCTTGGAAAAGCTTTTGATTTATGTTCTAACATCTTGCTAAAGGGGAAATTGCTGGTTCCTGCCTTGTTCATCTTTTTTTGCTTACTCCTTCAATTCCATATGGTGGAAGGAAAAAGCATCAATTCTGTTTTATTTTTTCTCATGAGAGAATTTTTTTTTATAGAGCAACAGTTAACCTTGTAAATAGACTTATTTTATTTTACAAGCATTTAAGTTTGATTAGTTATATAGTCCATTAATATAAGACTATGGCTTTTATTCTGACCCTGCCCTTCAGTTTCAAAGGAGAAGTTATATGGGTAGCACAATTAACATATTATGTTAGCATCTTTTGGAAACAAGAGTTGTGCTTTTTTTAAATGATGCTGCAGTAGCATGAGCCTAAGAAAAGATTTATTTGATTTAAAATGTGTTTGTTACATAGCCACATGAACTTCTGAATCTAAAACACTGCACAACTCTTGTGAATATTTCCACAGATATACAAGTGTATCATGTGCACATGATTACGGAGTCAGTGGGGAAATCTCCAAAATTGATTTCAGTGGAGTTGTCAGCCGTAAATTGAAAAGACGGGGAGACTGGATAGTTCCCCCCACTGCATTAATCATTTTTTCTGCCTACCCTTTGGATGAATATGATATATGTTTCGAAAAAAAGTGAGCTTAACTATGCTGAAATCTAAAGGGAAGAGAGGGTCAGTATTTTATGCAGTGTGTGGTTTGAACTGCAGATTTTTGTTTGGATGTGTTTTGATGCTTGTCATATAAGGAATCTTGTTAAAAAAATCTTACATTCCTTATATAGATGTTTTTAGTTGTTAATCACTTAAGTAAGAAAAATGTAGGGGAAATAGCTGCTAAAATTATGGAAAAATCTACAAGAATTGTCAGTAGTTTGCATCAGTGCCCATTCTTTACTCTTCTAGGGATTAACACAAATATAAATATTTATGTAAAATGAACAAGCATAGATTGATTAATTATAATTTAGGCAGAAATCACTTTTTAAAAATGGAATATACACTGCCTTGTATATGTTGCATCATATCCTTGACCAGGCAACTTCTCATTTTTTAGCAATTACTGTGATTCCTTTAGTCTTATTTTCAGATTCTAGATTACCCATAGTATTCTTTGTTGTAACCTCTCCTGCAGTTTTCCCTAGTACAGAGTAGATGCTCATGATTAAGTTGTAAGTTGTCGTTTAAATAAAAAATAAGATACCCCTTTCCAGATCAACAAAAATAGAGAATTGCTCTTGTTCTACCATATTCCTTTGGAGCTTAACTTGCAATCTATGCTAATTGTTGTCCAGCTTGAAAAATCTGTGATCAAGAGTGTTTTGCTTTCCCCCCTCTCTGGCTATATAAAGATGCTTTGTCTCTCACTCATATTTTCTTTAAGCTTTCTTTTCTTTTGCACTGTTTCTTCTTCTCTGCTTTTCTTCTCTTTTTCTCATCCATCTCCTGGTTCCTCATCCCCTGCATGCCACTAACTAGTTTCATTAGATATTAATTGATTTGTGAATTCAGGCTGAATTGCATCATCAGCAGATGGCGGATCCTGAGTTGTTGGAGGAGTCCTCATCGCTGTTGGAACCAAGCGAAATCGGAAGAGGGGCCCCACTGCGATTGGGGTATGTTTTTCAGAATTAATGGTACTTTATAAAAAATGTAGTACTGATGTTAAGGACCAGAGTTGCCCCAGTATACTGTAATATTATTCTTGGTTTCTTGCATAGGAAAATACAAGTTGGCAGTCTTGTCCTCTGCACCTAACCTTTTCTATATCAGCTGAATTTGTGAATTCAGTTACTGGATAATAAGTATATATTAATTTAAATAGTGTGGATTTGATTTCTGTATCTATGACTAGTAGAATGTAATAAACTAAAAACAATTTTGTCATAGTTTTGAACAGATAATCTACAATATTTCTAGAGTATCAATTGTACTTCATTTTCTAAAGGTGTTGATTAAAAAATCTGGAGAAGATAATCAGGTATGGCTTACTAACAGCCATAATTGATAATTTTATATTAATCATAATTGATTCATTTGTTTCTAAAGTTAGGAAATTAGAAATCCTATTAGGACATAGGAAAGTTGCCAAGAAAATAAATAGTTTTAATTTATTTTGGGTAGAACAGCAGTATGCTTGTTTTATTTCACTTTACCTTTGTTGATGTATATCCCACCCTTTCCTCAGAGAATGGAAGGAATGTATACTGCATATATTACTCCTCTCTCTCATTTTATTCCCATAACCATCCTCAGAAATAGGTTGACTTGAGAAAATGTAACTGACTCAAATTCCTTATTGAGTTCCATGCCCGAACATGGGCTTCAATCTGCATTCCTTAATCTTTTTTAAAGTAATATACTGCATTGTTTAACTTAGAGACATATTTTCCCACAGCTGTTGCCATTAATTTTGATAAATTCTTCCTTTTATCAATTTTATTCAACAAGGATTTTCTAAAAATATTTTTATTCTTTTTGGAATAAATTTTATTATTTTTAATGATAAAATATATATTTTAAAAAAGAAATAAAGAAAAATAATGAATAAATAGCAATAGCACTTAGCACTTACATTTATATACTGTTTTATAGTGCTTTGCATCCCTCTTTAAGCAGTTTTTACAGAGTCATCATATTGCCTCCAACAATTTGGGTCCTCATTTTACCCACTTTGGAAGGATGGAAGGCTGAGTCAACCTTGATAAATTGAAGAGACAAACAAGGGACCAATTAAGGAGAAGAAACAGAGCGGGAGAAAGGGGGGGGGGGAGGAAAAAGGGTTAAAAAGCGGTTATAAATGTATTTAATATTTTACCCCCTTTCTAAATTTATATCATTCTTTCCATAATCTGTCCTTTCCAAATTATCAAATCCATAAATCCAAGTATTTTTTTTCTTCAGCAAAAAGTCAGTGAGGGGTAATTTTATTCTATAAATGTCTTGATGTTTTCTAGTTGTCTTTTCTATAACATATCTTAATTTTTAATATGCTATTAAGCATTGAAGAAGACCCACTTATACAGATAAACATGTATTAATTTCAAATGCTGATGTGTGACATTTGCAATTTATAATGTTTTCCCTAATATCTAGATCTTCCTTAAATTTTATGTTCTGATTGTACTCCTTTCAGAGATTTATCTCAAAGAATTTCCTTATATGTATATCAAGACTTTTTGATAACTGGTATTATCAGTGAACTCCCAAGTACTTTTTGATAACAGGTATTCTCAGTGAACTTCAAGAATTTAAGAATGCATGTATTTAAGTATTGATCTTTTTGTACAGTAGCATTCATTCCTCGATAGCTCATACATTGCTCCAAACCAAACCTTAGTTTATGTTGACCATTAAGAATCTAAATTAAAATATGGTAGGTAAGCATTATACAAAAATTACAAATTGTTTATGTCCTATTTTTAATCATAGATTGCAACATAGAAAATATAGATTTTCTGTATAGTTCATAAATTTCTGAGATAGATTGAAGTTCACAGATATAGATTCAATTCAGGAAAATCAGAAATTAACTATTTCTAACCTGATCTCAGAATTCTCAGCCAGCATAACATTGGTCACAATTCTGAAAATTGAAATTCATACATTTAAAGGATTATCTGGTTCGGAAAGGGTAACCTAAACTATGAATTGTGGCAATAATTGTACAATTCCCTACATTTCAGGCCATTTCCCCCCCTGTATTGAACTATGGTTTGATTTTATTCAGATATACACATATCAGTTTCACTTCACTCAGAGGCTAGTTGATTTTTTAGAACTTAGGTTTTCAAAATTAGGTAGCAAACACATCCCAGATCCATTCCTTAAAATAAAGATAGTTTTTTTCTATTTATATAAAATTATTCTTTTTGCCATGCTATTTATGAGATGACCAATTTCATTGTATACATGATGTACAATGACAATAAAGGCTATATTATGACAAATTCCATTTTTGAGGAGTATAATTTAACATAAAAAATTAATGCACATTCCTTTTAAAACATTACTTGAGGGTAATGTTTTAAAAGCAATGCACATTAATTTTTATTAATTAATTAATTAATTATTAACATAATTGTATGTTAAATTATTCTCTAATGAAGAAAAAAATGATTTAATTTCATTTTTAGATCACAAGCACATTTTATATCTTGATCCATTTAGTCTCTAGAATTGAGTATCCTAATTGTTCTTTTCATAATTCAGTTATACAGTTAATACTTCTGTTTTATTTTGTTTTATTCTGTTTCTCCTCTGTTTAGATTTGTCGCTGGAGTGATCAACCGTGAGCGAATCCCGACCTTTGAGCGGATGCTATGGAGGGTGTGTCGTGGAAATGTTTTCTTACGACAAGCTGAAATTGAAAATCCTCTAGAGGACCCAGTAACGGTATAGTGGCCATTTCTGCAGCAGCAGGCTATAGTCCAGGGGTGGGCAATTAATTTTCCCAATTGTTATGGATTGTTATGGAGAGCCGAACCAATAGCTCCCTGCTGCATTCTGCCCTTCAAGGCTGTGCTTTGACTGAGACTATGGTGAGTGGCTGAGCCAGGGTCCTCTCCTGAGATGACCACCACCTCTTCAACCTGCTTCGGCTGTGGGGTGAATGCTGCACAGGCACAGAAAAGGCTGCCAGCCTATTAGTGGCCTTTTCTGCGCCTACAAAGCATACACTCGCCTGCAGCAACTTGAGGAGGCTGAATGCAGCTTGAGCCACCTAAAAAGGCGTGCTGGGTGTGAATAAGGTTCTATAAGGCAGTATTTTCAATATTAAGCAAAAATCAAGAACCTGGGGACGTAATCTCAAGGTGACAGGAGGGAAGATCAACAATAATGTTAGAAAGCATTACTTCACAGAAGGAGAAGTGGAACCTTGGAACCCATTTCCAACGGAGATAATGAGTTGGTCATCAGTAACTGAATTTAAACATGCTTGGGATAAACGTATGTCCATCATCTGACAAAAATTAAAAAATGAAATAAATAAAATAATAATTAAAAATAATAAATACATAATCTATATATATAAAAGCGAAAACCACTCACACATTAATCACAAAATCTCCAGAACCGTAAAGCCTACAAACTTGAAATTTGCTACATATGTTCCTCTTGGCTTCTAGGTGCTCACTAAGAAAGGATTTTTTGAAATAACCATCAGAGCAGTAGTATTTCCTATATAATTATTAACATGCTCCGATGCTAAGGAGTTGTACTTCCCCTCCCCACCTGAAAAGAAATCTGTTCCAAATGCAAAACACTAGCAGAGGAGTTTCACTTTCAGTTTTACTTTCACAGCAGCAAACAGCTTTACTACAGAACAGTTGAGCTAAGCCACACCAACCCTCCTTCCTGTCTCCTTGCTCACACAGCAAATACTGTTTGAGTTTCCAAACACCCCTCAACTCTCTCACACGCTGACAGGATGCTAGCCAGATGAATACTGATGGATGCTTCGGGCTGGGACATTCTACTCCCTCTCCCCCTCTGTTCCAACTGCCAGTCACTCATGCGCTCGTCACCTCCCAGATCAACTACTGCAATGCTCTCTACATGGGGCTGCCCTTGAAGACCACCCGGAGGCTTCAACTGGTGCAGAATGCAGCCGCGCGGTAGTGATGGGAGTGTCCCGACACTCTCATGTTACACTCCTCCTGTCAGACCTGCATTGGCTACCGGTTGCCCTCCGGGTGAGATTCAAGGTCCTGGTAATCACCTATAAAGCCCTACATGGCTTAGGCCCGGGGTACCTGGCGGACCATTTGCGGCCAGCAACAGCTCCCCATCGCCCGGTGCGCTCTCACAGGGAGGGCCTCCTTGGGGTCCCGTCGGCCAGACAGTGTCGACTGGTGACTCCCAGGGAGCGGGCCTTCTCTGTGGGTGCGCCTACTCTGTGGAATCAGCTCCTCCTGGAGCTCCGGATGGCCCCTGACCTTCACTTTTTCCACCGGGACCTCAAAACATGGCTATTTGGCCTGGCCGGATTGGACTGAATATATTTATATTTATATTTGTATATTGAATTTTATGTGTTTTTATCATTGTGAGCCGCCCTGAGTCCTTTGGGAGAGAGGGCGGCATACAAGTTTAATAAAATTAAATAAATAAATAAATAATAAATATTAACACACTCTGATGCTATGGAGTTACACATTCTACATTAAGTTTCAGGCTGCAAGTGTCAATTTATCAAGCCCGAGCACATAGTTTCTTAGCAAAGCATGGGTGTCCAGCTAGTAATAAATAAAAAGAAAAAAACCCTCTCAAAGGGCAGACTCGATGGACCAGTAGGTTTTTTTTCCTGTCATCAGTTTTCTGTTTCTATATTTCTGTTTACAAAAAAAAGCAAAACTGGTCGTAACAAGTGCCTCTATTCTTAAGTTTGTGCAAAAAATTACTAATGAAAAATGTTTTCATTTGAACAAATGCAGGAAGGGTGAGTTGCTATCCGATTTTAGCCATCTGTCTAAAAAATGTTGCTGGCCTCTTGGGAAAGTTCAAGGGTTTGGATTCAAAAGTATATTGTTGATATCAGTTCCTTGCCATTTATTCTTTACCTCCCATTTGTTTACTTCAGATTATCTCCTTAATCAGCAGCCTTGGCTTATCTTTGTGGCTTCTTTGCTTCTGTTACAGTTTCTCCTGGTAATACATTATTCAGAATATAAAAGGGATGGTTATCTTATACTCCCTCCCCATCTTCCATTATCCTATGGCTACTTGGTGATCTTGGTTGAAGATTTATGAGGGAATGTAGAATGATTTGAAGGAAAATTTAATGTTTGAAATCCTACTTATTTAAACCTGAATTACTTGAGAGCATAGAAGTTCATAAAGTTAGAGCTAGAGGTGTATTCATAAAATGCTATTCATGACAATTGTATGGGAAGGTTTTACATTCAGTAAAGATCTAATTCATTATATTTTGAGCCTAAAAGGGTAATGCAAGTTCAAAAGTGTTTTAAAAAATTTGATTGATTGGATTTTTTTGTCTAGGCAGATCACTGATGTTGAATTATATATTTTTGTTTCCTAATCCAATATATCTATTATTAAACCCAATTGATTATTAATAATTCTTCTTTTTTCTTTTTTCTTACTTTCTGGGTAGGTTAGCTTGAGCTTCTGGAGCTATTGCTTCATAAGTATGTTTTGCAATTCTGTGCTGTATGCATTTGTTGTACAGTATGGCCTAGCTCTTGCCATTTTCAAAGGCATACTGAATTAGTTAAGGAAAAGTGAAAGGCTTTTTTTTTTCACCCTCTCTCCTCACCAATCCTGAGGCTGCTTCAAATCTTGAAAAATATTTCAGGAAAGTCAGTAAATATATATGCTTCTAGTTAGTAGGGATATGATAATAAGAGAGATTGGATTTGAGAAGTCGCCAGTAAATGTTTTGACTAAGTGGTAAATGTGAACCAGGATTTTCATGATCCAAAGCTAATACTTTAACTATTCTCAGCTAGATAGCTTTAATTCCAAATGGACCTTCTCTATCTTTTATCTTCTAGGGTGACTATGTGCACAAGTCTGTGTTCATTATTTTTTTCCAAGGTGACCAGCTGAAAAACAGAGTCAAGAAGATCTGTGAAGGGTAAGCAAACCAGAATAAGAAGATTTTTGATTTGCAACTCATGTGATTCATTTTACATTATTTTCTAACCTTCCCATCCCTTTACATGTATAACATATGGTTGGTTGGAGGGAGGCCAGAATATTAATCTCATGATCAGGTTATTATTATTATTTATATTGAATCACCTCTGTGTGCCTTTCAGATTCCGGGCTTCTCTGTACCCTTGTCCAGAAACTCCACAGGAAAGGAAGGAAATGGCTGCTGGAGTCAACACAAGGATTGATGATCTTCTGATGGTATAATAATGATAGGATAAGGAAGGAAGAGATAGTTCTTGATGTTTTTATACTGTCTTTATTTCTGAATTGGTAGTAATTCAGTATAGTAAATTTACCTATGTACATATGCTGTAATTTGCAGAGATCGTATTAATTAGATGAATTTGATTTATTTATTTTTATTTATTTATTTATTATTCGAATTTCTATACCGCCCTTCTCCTTTCGGACTCAGGGCGGTGAACAGCCAAGTAACCTATATCTATTGACTAATACTGAGAATCTCAGTACTGAAATTCTGAGATTCTCAAATGTAATGAGAATCTCATTACATTTGAAGAGCCACAAATTGCCTATATCCTATATCTATTGACTAATACTGAGAATCTCATTTGAGATTCTGAGATTCTCAAATGTAATGAGAATCTCATTACATTTGAAGAGCCACAAATTGCCTCCTATTACAGCACTTGTCTTTGATTTGGTGCTGGCTCTATACTGGTTACATTTTTTTTGGATGAACTTCAGAAGTAATTTTTGGGGAAGTACTAAGTAATGAACTTATTACCTGTCACATGGTATGTATTAAGGGCCATACTTCTCACTGTCTGATGTTCTATGTCAGGAGTGTCAAACTCAATTTCATTAAGGACTGCATCAGGATTGCATTTGATCTCGGGGGTGGGGTTGACTGGGTGTGGCTGGGGTGGGTGTGACCAGGGTAGGCATGGCCAGCTCGAAATTCTGCAGCTCTCTTCCAGCAAAAACTGAGCCTGAGAGGGCCACATGTGGCTCTCCCGAGCTCCGTTTTCGCTGGCAGAGGGCTGCAGGAGGCTGTCGCAACCAAAAACAGAGCTCAGGAGGGCCGCATGCAGCCGTCCCGAACTCTGTTTTCTCTGGTAGAGGCACTGCAGGCCAGTCTTTTGCTGTTTCCAGGGCAGCTCCATGGGCCAGATCTAAGCACCCCACAAGCTGAATCCAGTCCGCAGGCCTTGAGTTTGACACCCTTGTTCTATGTCAATTCGAACACAATAACTTTCAGGCCCAGTATTACTTGACATCTTAAAACACTCTGAACCAGCATTGAAAGACTCTGCTCAAATAGATGAAGAGAGTAGGTTGAAGTTTAATTCAGAAGTAACAATGTGGAATTGGAGTACAATTGACAAATAAGTTTGTTTATATCCCACCTTTATTATTTTTACAAATAAGGCGGCAAACATACCTAATACTCTCTCCTCCTCCTATTTTCCCCACAACAATAGCCCTATGAGGTGGGTTGGCTGAGACAGAGTGATTGGGCCAAGATCACCCAGCTGGGTTTCATGGCTAAGATGGTATTAGAACTCATGATCTCCTGTTTTCTAGCCTGGTGCCTTTAAACACTAGATAAGGCTATTATGAATTTTCCTACATACTTTTCACAAATTCAAGGATAAAAGCTTTAAAACTGCTTTGTCTATAGCTGATTTCTGTGGGATGTTCTATTGATCAAAGCTCTGTTCAAAGCTCTATTGATTCAGAATATTAGCTATTCTGGCTTTGATTATTTTGCTTACTTCTAGAACTTCTAGGTATATTTCAAGATCTGATGCTATATTGAAATTTCAAAAATTAGAACCTTTGTGGAACAATGTGTCTTGTGTCCAGGATGTTAGTTTTTGGCAAAGCAGTGTGGAAAATATTATTATTATAAATTAACCATTAACCATCTGTAAAATAGAAAGTTTTAGTGTAGTTTCTAAAGTTGTTATATTACTATAGGCTTTTCCTGAACTTTGCATAGCAGACTATTTTTTAATGTTGTAAATAGGGTGAAGTTCATTATAAACCAATGAGGTAAAGTTACATTATAAAATTTAACACTTTAAATGATTTGGGACAATCTGGCTTTTTTCATGAGAAATCTCCTAGGGTTAGATACATTCAAATTACATTCTTTTCTAGTTAGACTTCACAATTTGCCACCCAGTTTATTTTTTTATTTCCTGCTTTATTCTGGTAAATACAAACAGAATTAAAGAAGTGTGAACCTTTACTTACTAGTAATATAAGCAAACTATTTTTTCTTTTTGAAATAGTCTAAGGGGAGATAAGAAGATAAGCCAATAATGTGCTTTGTCTGTTTCTTCTCTGAGGGAGATAGACTATTAAGAAATAAGAATCATAAATAAATAAATAAAATTAAGATTTGGAAATACAAGGACAGGATTGGAACTGAGGAACTGGTGTAGCCCAGATAACTCTTTTGCTTTCACCAGTGCGTAGTTTGTATTCTTCTTTCAACTGTTTTGTTTCTGGAATTAAAGGATTATTTACTCTTCATGTAGAAGAGTTGGACATCAGTACATGGCTTAAATTTAATCATTGTATTAATTTTGGCTTCTAAGGCGAGGGAGTAAATTTGTAGTTTGTGTGAAGGCTGAGCTACGGTGTGAAACTGTTGAAATTCTCAAATTAGAGTGAATTTATATGAATTTCCATAGCTCACAGATGATATATACAGTATGGACTCAATTTCCCTTTTTAATAACAAAGTCTCTCCTTCCCATTGCAGGTACTGAACCAAACTGAAGATCATCGTCAGAGGGTTCTTCAGGCTGCTGCAAAGAATGTCCGTGTTTGGTTCATAAAGGTGCGCAAGATGAAAGCCATTTACCATACTCTGAACCTCTGCAATATTGATGTGACCCAGAAATGCCTCATTGCTGAAGTCTGGTGTCCTGTAGCTGACCTTGATTCCATTCAGTTTGCTCTCAGGCGTGGCACGGTGAGCAGAATTCATACTTCTTAACCTCTTCTATAACGTTCAACATTATTGCTAGCCCTGACTTTCAAGAAAACATGGAGTTTTCTGAGTCTTGCAAGCAAAATCTGTTTGTGCAAACAGACTGCAATGGAATTTTTTAGTTAAAACATTTCCTTTCCATCTGGATTTGAGAGAAGCGCTATGCTGTTCCTTGAAATGTGTCCCAATTTTGAAAGCATATAACTTTTAATTCACATTTCATAGTTGTTTCTCGAGAGGAGGCTTGCCTTGATTTTTGTTCTCTCAGAAATACAGATAGTCTTGAATTCAGATAAGCGATAGCCCACTTTTTTTGAAATCCTTTGGGTTTTTAAAAGCAAAAGTTTTGTAACAGTTCTGACTTTATTTATAGGAATTTTTTCATACATAATTTATATATTTGATTTAAAGAGAGATAGAATCCAGTATCTTTCTGATTGTAATTCAGAAGGAAATCCAAACATCTATTTTGCTATTTGTTTTTTTTTAAAGAATATCCTGTGTAACTTGTATTCACCAAAATTGAAAAGTGTTTTCTAAAATAGCTAAATAAAAAGGTATGCTTGAATATGCGCAAGAGTGAAAGATTGCAAAATCTGTCTGGGTTTACACTCAGTTGAAAAAGTAGTTTTTCTGACCTTCAGTGTGTTTGTGTATAACAGGAGCATAGTGGATCCACTGTCCCCTCTATCCTGAATAGGATGCAGACCAACCAGACTCCACCTACATACAATAAGACCAACAAATTCACTGATGGGTTTCAAAACATTGTAGATGCTTATGGCATTGGAACCTATCGTGAGATAAATCCAGGTACTTGCTAGCTTCTGATAATTTGTTTTAAGAGTCTGATTTGTCTCCTTTCTGACTTATTCTGTTGCATCAATTTAACTTGCTGAAAGAAACCAAAACAAATAAAAAGTCAATATTTCTGTTGATCAATTCTAAATATCAATTCTATTGATTTATTGACCCAGTTTTATTTTATATTACTGGAAAATTGCTAAGGAAGTTTAATATAATAGGTTTTGAGCTCCAGGGAAGAAATCTATTTAAAAAAGAAAGTTGACATTTTGTTTTCATGTTAAGTTGGCAAATTTATTTTTAAAATCAAATCCCCCTGTACATGCCTTCCTATAATTCTGTAATTTTCCCTAGTATAATACATTTTTTAATAAGCCTTTTGTACATTTTAGAGTTTTTTATAAATGTTGAACTATACCAAAAGTAGATAAGCATATAAAAGCATCTAATTATCTGGTAGATTTGAAGTGTAGCTTGGGAAAATTCATATGGTATTAAACTAGGCATTAAATTAATTTGTCTGCCAGCTCCTCCTCGAGAGACCATTTTGAATTCCAGTAAATATATGTATAGAATTGTCTGGTAAGCAACATTTTCCTCCATTTTCAAAATGTATCAAGTGAAATTGATACAATAAAGATCTTAAACAAATTTGGCAGTCATGAGATAAGACATGTTCTCTTATAGGATATTTAACATTTTTTATTCTGATCCATGATATGACCATCTTTAAAACTTTGGGCTACGGTTCTAGTAATATTAAAAGTACTATAAAGTCGGAAAGTGCAATCAAAATAATAAAACGAGCAGAAATCCTTTGAGAAAGGATTGCAACATTTGGGACTGTTTCCTTAGAAAATTGTTACGTAAAAAGGCAGAAGAGAGAGAAAATAAACTTTTCCTCAATCATAATTCCAGAACTAAAAAATAATGTTAATTACAACCACTAGGTAGTTATCAGCTTCTGGAAACCATAGCAGTATGAAGTGGTATAGAGGGGGAAAAGTTGCATTATTGATGTTCTATATCCCACCTATTTCATTTTCTCACTTTTCTGGTTTTTGTATTACTTCTAGTACTTTATATCCATTGAGTAGTATTTTTTAGCCATCTCAGACAATATTTTACCCATTATATTTTATACATAACTTGTCCCAGAATGCTGATGTGAAAAAGATAGTTATACTTACTTGCACAAGGAAAAATATAGATTCAGTTCCAAAATTATGAAGATTCTATACAGTTAACATTTATATAGCTTTATAAAAGTTTCTTATATCTTTTAAGGCACCAGTATCAAAACATTTCCTAACCACAGATAAACCAAACTGGCTTAGTCCAGGCATGCTTAGTAGATCATCGAAGTCAATAACTGGTCTATATCATTCTGTTAAATAATTTCCAATCTCCCATTCTCTCAGCTCCATATACAATCATAACCTTCCCATTCTTATTTGCTGTGATGTTTGGAGATTTTGGACACGGCATTCTTATGACACTTTTTGCTGTCTGGATGGTGATCAGAGAGAGCCGCATTCTGTCACAAAAGAGTGATAATGAGGTAATTTGACCACTGACTTGAGAAGTTAATATGTAAATTTAAGGCAGGCCCTCACGGAGCTTTCTTAATAGTTTATGATTTGAGAAGCTTTTATTTCTCAGCTTTTTATTTTATATTCAGTTGGAGAAAAATGCTTTGGTTTTTTTGGAACTACTGTGTGAAAGATTTTTCTGCTATATGTCTTTATATAAAACAATTGACAATTGACAGATATTTTACTATGCTTTTTGTTCTTCTGAATCGGAGATGAGATCATGATGAGATCAAAGGCTTGGGCCTTTGAAGGGATAAAGCAGAGTTAGGTAGCCCAGAAGCCATATAGAGCCTCCACACTTGATGGAATTTATGTCATTAAATGTTCAGATGAGAGAGAGGGGCAGTTAGGGAGCAAAATGTACTTCATAAAATCTCCCTCTTCTAAACATCAAGCCAAGCTTTCCAATTTGGGATGAAGATTTAAGGGGTAAATATGTGTCTTAATTTTCTGCAGGGCCAGAGGAATCATTTTCATTCTTTGAACCCCTATGTCTTCTTAGAGAAATGCAAAAAAAGCCCCTTCCCTTAAAGAAATCAGGTCTATAATATGATATAAAGCTGAAAAAGACTGTCTATTCGGGAGTCAGAGGAAGATTCTTGACAGTATACTTCTTTTGTATTCTTAGTATAACAGTATTGTCACATATTTCCAGTTCATTTTTTTTTTTATTTCTCTTCTCTTTCCCTCCCCCTAATCTCCTTTCCTAACTTGGACAGATATTCAACATTATTTTCAGTGGCCGCTACATTATACTGTTGATGGGTTCTTTCTCCATTTATACTGGCCTGATCTATAATGACTGTTTCTCAAAGTCACTCAATATGTTTGGCTCATCCTGGAGTGTCCGGCCAATGTTTCAGAAATCCAACTGGACGTAAGTGATGAGATGCCTGCAAAGGCAATGGATAGCAAAATATTTGGGAAATGGCTTCAGGAGGTTTGGAAAATGATGAGTCAATAAAAGACATGAAAATGGCAGAATAACATCATTGAATGTTTACTCTTTTATAATTGTGACAGGAGCACATTATATTATTATTATTATTATTATTATTATTATTATTATTATTATTTTATTTCTATACCGCCCTTCTCCTGCTGGACTCAGGGCGGTGTACAGCCAGGATAAAACATTGCGTACAAAATTTAAAAACAATTTAAAAAACAATTAAATAATTTCGGCCCAAGGTATTAAAAATAACCCAGTTAAAACCAAATTCAATTAAAACTGAGAGGATGGGATCAAGCCAGCCCAGCTAGATGGAATAGGTGTGTTTTCAGGGCCCGACGAAAAGTCCGGAGGTCTGATATTGTGCGTATCTCAGGGGGTAGGTCATTCCAGAGGGCGGGTGCTGCCACAGAGAAGGCTCTCCCCCTGGGGGTCGCCAGCCGACACTGTTTGGCCAACGGCACCCTGAGGAGGCCCTCTCTGTGTGAGCGATTTTGTCATATCTGTTCTGCTCTGCTTAGATATTAATGCACTTGCTTCTTTTCCTTTCTCTACAGAGAAGATCTTCTCCAGGAGTATCCTATGCTTCAGCTTAATCCCGCCATTGATGGTGTCTTTGGTGGAGCATATCCCTTTGGAATTGATCCAGTATGAACCACCATTTTCTATTTTCCCTTCCCCTTCTCCTTTACTTCATGTTGTTTCCCCTTCCCCCCATTCCCACTTTATCCTTTATAAATTAAAAGAGATACCAAAATATCAAAAATATGTGATTCACTAGAAAAAAAGATAATTAATTCAGTTGTTTTGTTAATGTGATAGGCTGTTTACTGCATGTTAAGAGAGCATTACATTATGCAGAATGAGATGATAGACTTTTACATTTCATCTTGGTCTTTAAAAGTTACATTTTTAAAATGTTTTCTACATGTATCAGTAGTACACAACTTGTATTATGCTCTCCTGAAATGCTGACTTGCCATATTTTGAAATCATCCGAAAATACAGGCAATCCTAGCTATGTCTAAAATGGATGGGACATTCACCTGGACTACCAAAATTTCCTTTACATTCAAATCCTTTTATAGCAATGTCTCAGATTGTTTCTGTAATCATGAGGTCCATAAACTGGTGGTGTTTAATTGGTTATTTAAAGGTTATTTAAAGAATGGTTTTTTTGTCCCACTACTTTGGTCTAACTATTACACTTTATTCTTTGTAGGTAAATAGAATTTTGAAAGAAAGTATGAAAGGACTACTGTTCATCTCCCCATCAGCACAATAACTCTCTGATAGCTAAGTAGAATAGGGCCCCATTTAGCCCAGGGAGAAAAACCAACAAAGGAAAGATCATGTTTAAAAACTAGGCTTGGGAATTGCAGAAGAAAACATTCCTAAAAATTCATCCAGTGTATCTTTGTGGGAGAGGCACTTGGGCAGTGGTTCAACATGTTGTGAGTGCTCTATTCTAAACTTTTTCCTCAAGTCACATGACCCAAAGTGAGTGCCTCCCAGTGCTTATATGAATAGAACTTATGGCCATTGCTGGAAGGGGGTTGGAAAGAATTTCAGATGCCATGGTCTACTTTCTGCCCTATCTTGTTTAAATTTTTTTCTCTAGATCTGGAATATTGCTACCAACAAGCTGACGTTCCTTAACTCCTTCAAAATGAAGATGTCAGTAATTCTGGGCATCATCCACATGATGTTTGGTATCACTCTTAGTCTGCTGAACCATATGTGAGTGTGTTCCATTTAATTAAATTATAAAAAAGTAAAGGATATGGAAAAGATTCATTACAAGTTATTTTTACTTTGTTCTGAATAATAGAGTCTTATGGACTGCCAGAAGTCATGCAGTTAAATTTTTTTTAAAAAATGAAGAATTTTTCTTATAACATATTGTTACCAAGATAACTAAATGAACATGCTCATGAAATTGCTGGAAGTTAAGTATCGAAGGGGGCTTGGAATTTACCATTCAATAAATAAACCTTATTTAATTTAGCGATTGACTATGCATATTAACTAAACAATTAATTTCACAATTTGTTGGCTGAAAGCACTGTCTAATTTTTCCTGATTTTTTCCTAAATATTTCTTAATATTTTTCCTAAAATATTTTTTCCATACCTCTATAGTTATTTTAAGAAACCTCTGAACATCTTCCTTGGCTTTATTCCTGAAATTATCTTCATGTCTTCATTGTTTGGATATTTGATCATCCTTATCTTCTATAAGTGGGCAGCATACAATGCTAAGAACTCCATGCATGCACCAAGTCTTCTTATTCACCTCATCAACATGTTCCTCTTCTCCTATGAAAAAAATGCCCAAATGCTTTATAGCGGGCAGGTAGGTAAACTAGTAAAGAGCTCTCCTTCTCTGTAGGGCACTTTTTGTTTATTCATTTGGGGGTTTTAAATGAGTTATCCATGGGGAGAGAGGCAAAATGTCAAACCTGAGTTTGATGTCATAACAATACCAGTTAATACAGTCCTTGGGGAAAAAGAGATCCAGCTTGTTCTAATGGTTAAGACTCCAGGCTAGAAACCAAGGGGAGTGTGAGGTCTAGGCCTCCTTTACATATATAAGCCAGCTGGGTGGCTTTTGATCAGTCACAGTGATCACAGTCACAGCCCACAGTGTTAGACTATGAGCAACAAGCTGGTTGGTCAATTCCTGTAACAACTAATAGAATCAACATTTGATTGATCTGAAAAGAGGACCCTGCACCTGCTGGAAAAACTTTAGATAGGAAGAAAAATCAATACCGATATTTGGAAAATACTATGCAAGATATATTAAAGCAACCCCCAGTTGTTTCAGTGCGATTTGTATTAGGACATTTGGCAGGGAGAAGTTTTTAGTCATAAAACTTTGTAGTCCTCTTTCAATAATCTAGAATTTAAATTCTGATTAACAGCAGGTTAATAGACATTTTAGCAATGGTTCAGTGTCTCCCATGGATAGCTTAGTTAGATTTTGTTAACCAAGTTCAACTGAAGGGCCTTATATCCCACAATTATCATTGACACTGAATATTTTGCTCCCATATGTGCAATGCAGCTACTGTCATTAAGATCTTATTTACTTTTAGTAGTGATGTCATAGATTGTCCTGTTTTTCTTACAGAAAGGTATTCAGTGCTTCCTGGTGGTAGTAGCATTTCTGTGTATCCCATGGATGCTGATTGCTAAGCCCTTGGTTCTTCGCCAACAATATTTGCAAAGAAAGCATTTGGTGAGTGACTATAAGATTTTTTTCCCTAAGAATCTTTTTATTTATTCAAGTATGGAGGTTTGGTCCAATTTTCTACAGTGAAGAACTGCATGCAGATGAATATTACCCTCGGGTTTTTTCTGCTCTGTGCTAAGGAACAGGTACACCCATAATTGCCTAGTATTGTCTGAATCTGTCTCCTGAAATCTTGATCTGTATGCATGCATTTGCCACATAGGAATCCAAAGATATGCCCAGCCCTGTGGGATTCTTGATATTTCTTTTAAACAGTGGACACTTCTGTCATAAATATTTTGGGGCTCTACTTTTGGTTTAGAAAATGTTAGTTGCATAGAGAAGGATGCTACTTTTTAAGGAAAAATAAGCCTTCACAAACCCTTGAATATGTTTTGAGTCTTTTTTTCTAAATCTAGGACTATAAAGGGAAATTTGTCTTACTGGCATGTTACTGAAATAATGGGCCAGGCAGCCTAAAAGACAGACTGCCCCCATGATTCTCCAAAGATCTGACTCTGGCTTCCAGATCTGTTGTTCTTGTGGCAAGTACGTTGTTAAGATGCAACTGCCCTTCAAAGTGCAGCCCAGTTAAAGACACTCCCTCTTCCTTCTCTGACCCTCTCATTTTCCCATGACCCCTCCATTTGTCTCCCTTTTTTTCTCTTGTTTTTCTTCTCCTTTCCTGCTTTCTTTCCTTCCATTCACTATCAGGAAGGGAAGCCTGAGGAACCCCATGTCAGCCCAACCCAGAGTCCGCAGGCAATAGAGGCAGCAGCGGCTGCAACAGTGAGTGGATTAAAAGATGCCACCTATACACTTGATGAAAACAGAAGGTGTCAGGAACTTTGGAAAGTATCTACCCTGAGGAAGAGGAATAGCACAGCTGCCTTTTGCTCAAAAAGATACAGTCCAATAATCTTATTCTACCCACACACATATAGGAAATGATACAGTCTAAGATTATATCTGGAGGATCCTTCAGTTACAATATATTGCAGAAGATTCTATGCATGTTTTAAAGCATGTGCTCACTATTTTAGAGTGCCAGCCAGGGCTTTTTGGAATTAATTATCCCTTTGTACCCTTATTCCTAGTTGCATACATCCTCTCTGAATGCAAATTGTAAAGGAAAAGGACAACAATGAAAAAGTGCATTTAAAGGCAGTTTGCCTGCTGTTATACTTCTTATTGTGGGATCCCTCATAACGTGCTGAAAAACTTCAGAGTTCCTGAGAAAATAATTTGAAAAACACATTATAGTACTTCATTAAAAGTCATCACAATCTGGAAAGAATATCCCCTGTTTTGTATTTGCCTCTGGTTTTTCCATAGTTGACGGCTTTTTCCTCCTTCTGTTACGATCCAACCCAGGATCCCTCTTTCCAACATATTTTAAATTTTTCATACTATTTTTTAAAATTACAGTTATATTACAGTCTTTGCAGTACTATCATCTATTCTGAGTTTACCTTTGCAGTCATCACTATTTTTCTGTCCATTGAAAGTATACTTCAGGAATCTTTGTGACGGTGCATTGAAGCTGTCACTCACTGGAGAGAATTCTATATAATTTGATAGCTTTTTGACTCTTATGTAGCTTCCTTTGTTTTAAACTCCTGGCTGTCTTAAAAATCATGTGAATATCATGACTTCTTGTTGCACTATTTTGTTCTTGGAATAAATCATATGATCACTTCTTTAAAAATCAGGGATGTTATTTGACAGAATACAATGTATTTTCAGTCTTACTTTGTGAACTGGAATTATAAAATGTATATAAAACCCAAAACTATTACCTCATTTTATCTGAGATCAAGGCTGATTTCTCAGACTCAGTTTACAAAGACGGAGTTAAAAACATTGGAACTGCTTTACTGAGTTAGTACTACTAACTCAGTACTACTTGCTAACCAGTAATATTCCTATGTAAATTTACAAAGTAACATATTAAATCTTAAGATTCTTCTAATTTTAGCTGGGAACAAGGATTATTTCCAATCTCAAGTGTACAGAGTCAAGCTGAAGTACATAAGAACTATTTTACTGAGTCAAATCAAGTTGTAGTATCCTGCTTGCTAACCAAGCAGGTATCTATCGAAGCTATGAGAATGACATGAAAGTGGAGGCTTTTTCAATATTTGGTTTTCAAGTTAGAGTGTCTGCTTATTCAGAGGGTCGCTGCAGTGTGACGATTTGCAAACAATAGTTACCTCTAGCTGTGCAGGATTCTAATCAGAATCATCTGAAGTAGGACAGAATTAACTATAGATAAGATTTTCGGTGATCAGCTAATGAGGTTATCATGTGAAGCTAAATGAAATGTGATATTTCATTTTTCTAAGGAAATGTGGGTTTCCTCACTTTTCTCAGTAAATAATTTGAGTTTGCTTGGCAATCAGGGTAACTCTATGAAAAGTATATTTTTAAGACTAAATGGAACATAAAACACATAAGTGATTTTTCTTGTTATTGCTTTTGTAATGATCTAACAGATAAACCAATGCTTTCTAGTAATTTGGGGATAGTTGCATATGCCTGCTATGTGGATTTTTCTGCTTTTGTCTTCAGGCACCTGTTAGTGACAACCATGTTTCATATGAGATGCTGGTTGGATCTTGCCATATTCCTCTATTTGCTAGCGGATAATTATTTTAGCTAATAATTTTGTCTTTTAATAAATTTATTTTTTATTTATTAGAAAATTTATATAGCTGCCTGTTTGCACATGGGGACTCAAGGCATTTTACAGGAATATAAAAACATATATAAAAAATAAAACTAATAAAAGAAAGTAATAAAATAGTAAATTAATAAAATAATATAATAGCCTCCCCCCTCACCCTGGCAACAACACATCACACAAACTATTTAATGGGCTTCATCCAGCTCTGAGTTCCCCAGGCCCATTGGCAGAACCAGGTCTTCAGCGCCTTCCGGAAGAGTGTTAGAGTGGGGTCCATTCTAATCTCTGGTGGAATGATGTTTCAGAGAGAGGGAGCCACCATAGAGAAGGCCCTTCTTCTGGGTCCCACCAAGTATATCTCCTTAAGGGATGGGACCCGCAACATTCCTTGCCTCCCCACTCTAGTGGGTCAGGTAGATTGGACTGGCAAGAAACAGTCCCTCAGATAACCTGATCCCAAGCCATGAAGGGCTTTAAAGGTGACAACCAGCATCTTGAATTGTACCCAGAAGCAAATCGGCAACCAAATCAATGACACATGTGTACACTGAGGTCTGCACAAAACCATGCGGGCTGCTGCATTTTGTACCAACTGGAACTTCCGGATTCTCTTCAAAGGCAGCCCCATGTAGAGTGCATTGCAGTAGTCAAGACAGGAAGTGAGTAGGGAATGAGTGACCATGAGTAGGGATTGTTGGTCCAGGAGAGGGCGTAACTGGCGCACAACCCGCAGTTGCGCAAAGGCCCTCCTGGCCATGACTGCCACCTGCTCTTCAAGCAGGACTTGCAAGTCCAGGAGAACCCCCAGATTACACACAGGATCTAGTGCCATCCCATCCAAGACCAAAGGTAGAAATTCTCCATGGGCCAAAGAACCCCATACCCAGAGCCACTCAGTCTTTCCAATGTTCAGTTTCAACCCATTGCTCCCCATCCAGCCCCTAACAGCCTCCAGGCACTGCAAGATAGAATCTGTTCCTCTTTCTGCTGAATATTGCAAATTCTTCTAGGTTTACAGAACTTAGTGGGAAATGTATAGATCTTTTTTTAAAAAGCTGTCCCAGAAGAGGCTCAGTTTTTTAGCCTCTTTTTTATAAATTAGACAGGCAAACGCCAGCCCTTTGGGGTAGACCAAACTAGAAATCCAAATTTATGAATACTACTTTTATTATGTTACAGTAACTGAATCTTACAATTCTGAATGAACTCCCTACCCCACTTTGTCTCTATGAGAACTAAGGAGGTTAAGTTTAAGATGCTTACTCAAATTACATTTCTGCCTTCAACTCAAATTTCTTTTATCTGATTGGTGTCTTGGCTGTGGCACTTCTTCTGTTCCTCAGGTTTATTTATAATGCACATTACCTCAAATGAGATATCTGTAATGATCTAGTTTAAGTGGTTAGTTGAAGCTGTAGCAAAGGATGCTAAAAAGCAAGAGTGTTTTTGGTGTGTTCATGATAAAAGATGGCAAGTAAAAAGCTTAATGAATATGGTAGAAAGCTAATAGAGAAGATGCAACTGTTCAATTTTTATTTTAGCTCAGTTTTTCTGAGAGAAGAATATGTTTTCCACTAGGCACCGATAGAAGATAGTTCAGCTTGATAGAAATATTGCCAGGGAATGTATACTGAAGCTGAATGAATTGAGATCGCCTGAGCCTAATACATTCCATTCTAGGATACTGAAAGAATTTACCGATAGATTGGCTTAACTTCTACTATCTGAGAAATGCTGGAGAATGGGAACAGTACTAGATCACTGAAAAATGAAAAGTATTCCTTTGTTCAAAAAAAGAGAAAAAAAGGAGGATTCAAGGAACAATAGATTGACATTGATATCTGAGAATATGCTAAAGCAAATAATAAATAAGCTGGAAGTACTTGGGAAAAAATGAAGTGAAATTATCAGTAATAGAAACCAGTGTTTATCATTAATAAGTCTTGTCAGGTTAATATTTCAGTTTTGGTCAAGCAACTTCCTTAGTAGATTGTGCGAATACTGTAGACATAATGTACCTTGAGTAAAGTTACGATAAAATATTTAATAACATTCGGATTTCCAGGTTAGTTATACAAGCTGCATAGTGTGTCTGTGTGATTCCATAATCATTCTGAAAACTACTTGTCAACATTTATCAATACCTCTTTATCCTGCTGCCTAAGGTATCAATGAGATATCACAAGATTTAATATTAGGTTATGCTCAGATGAAAAGGTGGACAGAAAGATTATCAGAATTATAGATAAAGCAGAATTTGGTGGAATAGATAAAAGACTGATACAAATTTAATTAATTTTAAAAGACAGAAAAGTGAGCTCCAAAGATAAATGATTTTTTTTATTTAGTAAGGAAAGCCAATGACTAAGTTCATAATGCAAGGCACAAGTCACAGAATGATGATCTTAATATAAAGAAAATGAAAAAAAACCCTGTTCTTAATAATAAAAGCAATTTGACAGTGAAATATGTTATCCAGAGAGGAGATGGTTTTTTCATCACTGAACATTTTCATGCAAGGGAAAAGCAGTCATACATCTGTAATTATTCAGTTTGGATTTTTGTGCTGAACAGAGCTGGGCCTGAGTCTTAATGGATCCAAATCTATAAGTCAGTGAATTGGAAAATATAAAATATAGACAGTCCTTGATCTATGACATTTGGTCAGTTCCATTCCAATTACAACAGTGCTGAACAAATGATGGTTATGACAAATTCTTGGAGTTCTGGCTGTCCTAGCATCCCCGTGAATACCAGTTCACACTTAAGACTAGTTGCCAAAGGCCCAGAATCACTTGATTGCCTTTTGCAACCTTCCATGCCAGTAAATCACTGGGGTATATCTCCTCCATCTAGACACTCTCCTTCATGCCCTCTGTGTTTGTGCTGCAACAGCCATTCACACAATCCTGTGCAATCTCCCTGATCTATGCCACTTGCTTACCTCACCCATGCCATGCTTCTTGCAAATCCTTCCCAACCCACTCTGACCCACTTGGTGCCTCTTGCACACCCTCATAATGCTCTCTGCACAATGTCTCTCGTGCATCTGAGCCATGATGGGCTCTCATGTATCCTCCTTGACCTTCGCCAACTCTCCCTAACTTGCACCTCTTGTGTGCTCCCTTGCACCGTTCAGATCTTCTCCTGCACTCCCTCATTCCCTTTTCCATACTTACTTGCCTGCAGACCTGAGACTTACAGTTCCTTTGATTTGGTTGTGGGAAGCTGACAGGAATAGGCCTAACAACCATGGTATTTGCTTAACAGCAGCATTCGGAACTACAGGGATACGCACTTTATAACCACATTGGTTAGCAATGGAAATTCTGGTCCCAATTGCTGCTGGATCAAGGACTACCTGTCATCCAACAAATGCTTGCACAATCTTGTTCCAATGTACATGATAACTTTTTCTGGAATCAAATATATATATATGTCTGTGTGTATGCATATCTTTTCTCCTGTGTTGCATGCTTTAGGGAACAGTCAATTTTGGTGGGATTCGTGTAGGCAATGGGCCAACTGAGGAAGATGCCGAGATAATCCAGCATGATCAACTCTCTACCCATTCTGAGGAGGGTGAAGAGGTAAGTCTTCCTTTTTAGTACTGTAAAATTTTCCGTGGGAAGATTTGTCTAGCAAGATTAATAGGCCAAACACAGCCTCTATTGCTTTTCTCATGGCTTTGGCTTTGTTCAAAGACAAACACTAACAAATTCTGTCTTAGACAAGTTCCAATAGCAATCAGCTAAAGTGTGTTATGTATATACATGGCTTGCTTTGTGATATTTTTTACATTATCCCTTTTTAAAAATGTATTCCATTATTTGAATGTGTTTTTTGCACCTTAAAAAGTTGATCTTTTAAATACTGTTTAAATTAACCATATGTTTTGGCTGATAGTCTTACTCTTTTTCAAAGAGCAATGCTAAAATACTGCAAGTCTGGCTAGCTACTTATTAAACTTGTGTTATCTTTATACAGTGTAGTATACATTGGGGGTTCAGATAAACAACCTAATGTTTTGATCAGAACGTATAATAATGCTATGGATATGAGCTGGGTAACCTCATTGTTTATGAGGTTATCCAACCTGACTTCTTATACCCTGTGAGATAGGGGATATAGTCTTAACATTCCTGGACAATGGAGCATTAGTGTTGTGTTGCTCAAATGAAGAGATGCTTTTGTGTTCTTAAACTATACATGACAAGCTCTGTATTCCTTTTGTGTTTTCAAGCCTGCCATGGAGGAAGTGGTAAGCCTGTAGCCAATTTCTCTTACTCTATTTATCCAGATTAAATATTCCATGAATTTAAATTATTTTATAGAATTAAATGGACTCACATTAGTGATTCGGCAGATATTATTTTAATCATATGGATAAAATATTTATAATTGTGGATAATTATTAACCATTTTGTATCCATCATCTACTTAAAAACAAATATGTGTATGAATCACTATATATACTTGAAAGACTTTTCTGAATTTTGCTGAAATTTAGTTTATAAATTACTGTTTTGAATTGCACAGATTACTAATTATAGGGACTTGCTCTTCATTTGTCTTTCTGAGTCCCTGGGCTTTTCAAATCTTCTGCTTCATTTCTTGCGTAAAGGTAATAAATGTCACAAGATCATTCATTTAGAAGCTCTTCAGTTAACAAGCCTGCACTTACATCGCAGCTAATCAGTTTCTGCTGCATGTTGTCACTTATGTGACATCAAAGTTCCGCAACAATGGCCAGAATTGTTTGTAGCAATCTGTTTTTTTTTTTAAATCTTTGTTTAACAAAACTACATTTTAACCAGCTACATAATAAGTTGGAAAAGGAAAGGGGCATATAATTATCATTATTTGTGTTCTTAATAATGGGACTCCGATAGAACCTTATGTGATTAAAGAGAGTAGGCAAATGAATAAGAGCAAGAGATTATCTGCAGACCAAGCTAGTCTCCCTTTTTTCCTTCCTCTCGGCTATCTCTGCAGAAGAAATTGTTGTTTCATTTTGTAATTACTATTGCTGGGTTTATCTTCCAGTGAAATGGTCTGTTCCACCCGCAGATGCAGAAAATACCTTAGTTTTATTGACTTTCTGGGAATATAGAAAACAATAAAATGTCTTTTACCCTGCTTAGAAATTGAGCTGGACCCTTCTAGCAAAACATATGTAGATCATTTATGTGTGTATAAAGAGAGAGAGCTTTTCAGTAAAGTAAAAAACAAACAAGGTATTATGATTAATTTAAGAACAATTAGGAAAAATTGAATAAAGAAATGAATGAAAAAACAAAAAAAAGTTCAGATATGCCTTCTCCTGAGCAAGTATCATTTTAACCTTTCTCCAAAAATATTTCCATCCAAGCTATATTTAATTCTTCATGGATTTATTCCATAATACCTGATAGCTACAATGCCTTACATAGATTAAGTGTTCAGGCTCAGGTTGCCTAGTGCTCATTCAGTTTCAAGAGTTAAACCTAACTAAGTTCTTCAAACTGCATCTCAGAATACAGAAATGAGTAATATTAAAGAAAATTGAAATAAGGAGAATGAATATCTGTCTCAATGTGTTAATATTTGCTTAACTATCAATTCAGGATAGACCATGTTGGACAAATCAACTGGAAATTTTTTTGAAAATTTGTAACCAAGGAGATTCCTAATAGATTTGTCCCTAGTGCAGGGGTGTCAAACTCAAGGCGCGGGGGCCGGATCTGGCTTGTGTGGTGCTTAGATCTGGCCCATGGGGCTGTCCTGGAAATAGCAAAGAACCTGCCTGCGGTGCCTCTGCCAACAAAAACAGAGGTCAGGAGGGCTATGTGCGGCCCTCCAGAGCTCCATTTTCCTTGGCAGATGGTTGCAGGAGGCTGTTGCAGCCGAAAATGGAGCTCACGTAGGCTCCGGGCATCTCTCCTAAGCGCCGTTTTTGCTGGCAGAGGGAAGCAGGAGGCCGTCACAGCTGAAAACAGAGCTTGCGAGGGCCGTGGGCAGCACTCCCAAACTCCGTTTTCGCTGGCAGAGGATTGCAGGAAGCCGTTGCAGCCGAAAACAGAGCTCAGGAACCCATTTTTGCTGGCAGAGCACTTGGGCCACCACAGTCACCCCTGACAAATGACGTCGAGCTGGCCACGCCCACCCTGGCCATGGCCACCCCGGCTCCCCAAGGTCAAACACAACCCTGATGTGGCACTCAATGAAATTGAGTTTGACACCCCTGCCCAAGTATGTTAGCCTCTAGTTTGTCCAATTTCTGAAAGACCTGATGTCCTTTTTGGTTTTTGGAAAGAGCTAGATCTTGGCAGTACATGATTGCAGTACTTAAAAATAGATCATATTATCTTCCATGCCTCTGCCAAGAGAAGAGCAAGAACCTTTCCACAGCAGCCATTTGATAACAGGGTCTGATAATGAATCCAAATTCATTGATGGAAATGTAAGACAGAGCACATGCAGCACAGCTTTTCCTCCAAATATAGCTCTCAGTTTATCTGCGATGTGCTGACTAGGGCAGACCCTTCATACAAAGGTACAAAGTAAGCATACTCATTAACCTTTGAAAGACTGCTGCTTCACAAAAGATTTGTTATACTCATAGCTTAAAATGGATTTTTTTTCCCATTTTGCTTTTTTCAACAGAATGTATATTATGATGTTAGCATACAAAATCATGAGTAAATGGTGGGTTGCCATCGTGCATCTAATAAAAATTGTAGCCAAACACAGTTTTAATTACGTGGCTCAGAGTCTTTGTATTAATCCAGTAGTTAGTCTGGTCTTCCTAAGCAATTGCTTAATGCAGAAGGAGAAACAGTTTGAGAAACACTATTCTAACACCAAGCAGTTTCCCAAGAAATTTAAAAAAAAGTCCAGTTCTTGTATTGTATCTTTTCTCCAGACTTACTCTTGTTTTTTTCCCCCCTCTCAGCTATGATGCTGAATAGATTCAGAAATTCTGGTTGGTGACCACAATTGGGACCTGAATCACAGTCACAGAGTGAAGCGATCATTGAGTGAGATATCCAGGTGACCGTTTCACTCAGTGACTGCAATCCTGACTCAGTTGTGGTTGTTAAAAGAGTGGAGCAAAACCAGGGGTGAAATGCTACCGGTTCGCTCCGGTTCAGGCGAACTGGTAGCAATAAAAACTTGGTTCGGGCAAACAGGTAATAAAAAATAGCTACCTGTTTGGTTGAACCAGTAGTTAAAAAAAGCTACGATCCGACAATCACTTTGCCGCGCAGTTTAGCTTTGCTAGAAAGCAGGATTTTCTGCTTTCTAGCGAAGCTAAACTGCGAGCCACAGTTGATCCCCCCTCACTGTTCTATTAACCTTTCCAAGCCTCCTTTTGGCATGTACTGCGCGTGCATGCAGCACATGTTTGGTGTGCACTGCGCATGCAGCATGTGTTTGGTGTGCACTGCGCATGCGCACACAGCACACATTTGCTGTGCATGCACATGCAGTGCTCATTTGTTGAGCACTGCATGCGCAGACAGTGCACATTTGGTCCATATGCGCATGCACAGCACACGCTTGGCGCAAAGCACGCATGCGCGGCCAGTGAATTGGTAGCAAACCGATTCAGATTTTACCCCTGAGCAAAACACGTGTCTGCTATAGGCAGACAGGCAGCTCCCCTCCTGCTTGGAAGGGCTTGCACTGAGCAAATGAAGCAGGGATCTTCATTGTAATCTCTGCTTCATTTCTGCAGCATAGTGTAAGAGCTCCTCTCCACTCTATTCACGGAAGGGAACTTTTGTCTCAAAGTTCTTTGTCTTCATTTCTGCAGCCCCCCTCTGCAGCTTACAACCTTCCCTGCCAGTCTCCCCATTAACTTTCTGGGAAAGCCGGAAGAGAAGATTGATCTCAGAGTTCTTGGCAACCATTTGTAAATGCAAACAAGTTGCCAAGAATTCAGTTTGTGATCACCTCACCAGTATGTGTGTGTGAGAGAGAGAAAGAGAGGGAGAGGGAGGGAGAGAGGGGGGGGGAGAGATGACATTTTATGATGGCTGGAAGTGCTTCATTGGCTATAAAGCTTGATTTCTGAGCTGTCGTAATTTAATGATCATTAAATAACCAATCATATCTTGAGGGATACCTGTGGTCATCCCTTAATGGCTACTCATTCAGTGACCATTTGAAGTAACAACAGCCTGAACAAGGGGGACTTATCATAGGTCTTTGTGGCTCCAGCTATCACAGACTTCCCGCAGTCATGTAATCACAATTTGGGTGCTTGGCAACAAGTCACAATTACAATGTTGCAGTACATCACTGTCACATGATAATCATTTGCAACCTTCCTTGTCAGCTTCCAATAAGTGAAGTCAATGGGGAGCTAACAGGAGTTTGCAAATGGGGATCATATAACCATGGATGGATGCTGCAACTCAACCGGATTTGCTTAATAATGGCAACTGGGGCAACCAGAACTGCCATTGTAAATTGGTGCAGTTACATGATGTTGCACCATGCAACCATATTGCTATACAGTAGATTTCTTGGTCCCAATTTCATTGGTAGGTGAGGATTAACTATAACCATAGATAATTTTTATAAGTCTGCAGGGTTTTGTGCCAGGCTTTGAATATATAAAACATATAATGCAAAACCTCTGAGGATCTGTATGGAATATGTACCTTTAGAGGCAGATTAAATAGACCGGCCAGTTTGACCATTGTGCTCTTTTCCTTTCAGTATTTTTCATGCATCTCCAGTATATTGTGTAAATGTGCTCTGTAGGGGTATGGAATGTGACTTTGTGCACAGAATTCGGCTTCCTCAGATTTTTATGGTCACTTGGCAAATTAAGCACATTTCTAAACCTCCTTGCTGTGAGTAGTATGTGGAAAGTACATGGTCAAATGTCTGCTGAAGTTGAAAAATCTGTAGAAAGGTGGCCAGATAGATTAAGTCAAGAAGGCATCAATTTAGCGTACAGCTTTTGCCCTTTCCATCTGACAAGTCACGTGAAACTTTGACATTTTATTCTAAACATGTATGGTACTTATTAGAAGACAAATGTAGATAGCATTATGTAAAAACAAGCTTGAAATCCTGGAAATTACTGGAAATCCCCAGTAATTTCAGTGTTTATTTAGCATATTCATGAGGTTAGCTTTGGCTAAGACTTTTAAAATCTTCCATAGTTGCAAAGAAGAGTCTTGAATTCATTTAATCTTTGTAGTTTGAAATATGCTCTCATGTAATTTAGAACATTTTTGAAGCAGCGAAACACTAAAAGTTTTGAAAAGGCTCCAGAATTCTAAAATGAATCAGCCAAAATAGATGGGATGGCTTAATATTACTGCTTTTATAATGTTATAATCTGTCTGGTGACTATTCATCCTTTTCTTACTGCTTGTTAAATCTTATTCTTCATGATTGTTTAAATAGCCAGAATTATGAATGGCTCTTCTTCTAAAGGGCAAATGGTAAGAAAGTGGAAAATTTAGCAAATGCAATGATGAAATAGATAAGTTCCTATCCACAGCATCTTGAAAGTATGAATAATGCCTGTTAATGCTCAAGTATTACTAAGACCAGGTTTCATGGCAGCCCATGCTGTTTGATAATTTTTGTCTCCTAGTACAACAGGGGCATTGAGGAGGCATGGAAATGTAGGCCACAGAGATGTAAAAGTAAGAAGTATTTCCAAATTTAATGTGCTCTTTACTCCCAAATCATAGTTTTCAGATGGTTTGCTTGAACCTATATTGCATCTTGCTCTGGAGAAGCAACCATGTTTTGCAGTTTAGTGTTACACTGCGTAAACAATCATTTTATAGTAATTTTATTAGAAGCTATATTTAAAAATATAAAATCTATACAAATTTTTAAAAATTAAAGATTGTAAAGAAAAAATAGAAAAAATAAAAGAAAGGAAAAATAATAAGAAAAAATAAAAAGAAATATATAAAGAAACTACTTTTCTCTTCATCAAAGCAAGTATAAATAATTTAGTAACTTATCACCACCAAATGATCCCTTCTTCTCATAATCCTATCTCTTATCTGTAAATAAACCCGTAAAGCCTTGTCCTCAGATAAATAGTCTAGGGAAATAATTTTCATTTTGCCATCCCCAGAAGCCCACATTAAGTAAATTATTCTGAGCTTTTGCTGTCATAGACTTATGAGGGCCTAAGTGCTACCTGGGAATTTTGACTAACCTTGCAATGCAATAGTATTAGTTTCTACTGTTACTTTTATTGCCTGACTTTGTAAAGATTATCTATTAATTGCTTCATGCTTTGTTTCTCACTTAGAACTAACTTCATTTTCTTCTGCAGTTTAATTTTGGAGATACTGTTATCAATCAGTCTATCCATACCATTGAATATTGCTTAGGATGCATCTCCAATACAGCCTCATACCTGCGTCTCTGGGCACTCAGTCTGGCTCATGCACGTGAGTAGTTTCTTCCTGACTTATTTGAACATAGTGAAGAGGAAAGGCAAATTCCAGCCATGAATTCAAAGATCAGTTTTTCCTTTTTATTATTAGTGTAAATGAGGGCAATCAGAATATTCTTTATTAATCATAATTCATACTTTGTTTATTATGATTCTGATAACCCTTTGCTTTTGGCCATGTTGACTAAAGTGGAAGTTGAAATCTAAAACAACTGGGAGATTATGGCTTGCACTATTCCTTTTATTATGCTGGATATAAAGTTAGTGTTGGAAAAGATCATGTGCACCCACTATTTCTTAGTTCCTTATCAAAATTATTTAAAGTACTATTGATTACATAAGTGTAAAATGTCCCTTGAATCAGGATTTGTACTTTCCACTGTGGAATGGGTGGGCAGTTCTTTAGAGGAAATTATTCCTGGGGTGTGTTTCCGATGTATGACTAATTTAAACAACTAGCATCTCCACACTTTCTAGGCATGATCCTTAGATATCTTTAAAAAGATAGCCGGAATAGTTGGAGCTGCTGGTCCCTTTTGTCCTTTTGTTTTTGTTGATTTACAGTTTTTTTCTCTCTTCACAGAGCTTTCTGAAGTCCTCTGGACCATGGTGATTCACTTGGGTCTCAGTATCAATAATCTGGGTGGTGGTTTGGCCTTGTTCTTTTTATTTGCTATCTTTGCTACCCTAACAGTGGCCATCTTATTAGTCATGGAAGGTCTTTCAGCTTTCCTGCATGCCCTCCGTTTGCACTGGTGAGTGTCAAGTACTTGATTTTCTGCTACAAAAAAAATCAAAGTCATAACTCAATAAGAGTGTTTCAATCTTAGATCTGTAAAGACTCAAATTTTGATCCCTGCCAACTTCTGATGAAATATAGGTAACAAGCTAAGAAGGAATCAGTGTAAAATTTTGTAGTGTTGCTATCAAGCAGAGCAAATAATAGTTTGACCAGGGTTAGAAGGTTTCAGTTCAGGGTAGAGCCAAGACTGTTTTTGTGTTAATACCTATTTGGACACTAATATCTATGTGTCTTGATTATCTGACTCCTTACTGTGAGTAACGAGTCTTTTCCTCTTTACTCAGCTAGTCTTTAGTTCATGCTTAGTGATTCTATGCACTGAGTTCAAAGGTTGTATAAAATTTCCAATGAGCATGATCATGTTCAGAGGTGGGTTTCAGCAGGTTCTGACCAGTTCTGGAGAACCGGTAGCAGAAATTTTAAGTAGTTCAGAGAACCGGTAGTAAAAATTCTGATTGGCCCCGCCTCCATCTATTCTCTGCCTCCCAAGTCCCAGCTGATTGGGAGGAAATGGGGATTTTGCAGTAACCTTTCCCTGGAGTGGGGTGGGAATGGAGATTTTACAGTATTCTTCCCCTGCCCACCAAGCCATGCCACGCCCACCAAGCCACACCCACAGAAGCGGTAGTAAAAAATTTTGAAACCCACCACTGATCATGTTCAGTCCATTTCCAATGAACTGAGGCTGTCTGTATTAGTATTGCAGATCTCATATTTCAGACTGGCTAATTCAGATCATAAAGGAGAAAGAGCCTTCTTCCTGCAATTCATTTGGTTGAATTCACATATTGTTGTCATTTTGGCAAATTGGGAATCCAGTTAATTTGATTTGTAACCCATAGTTCTACTAAGAATGATATACAAATGGTTGCTTAGTAACTTATTGCTTGATGTACAGTTGCAACTCCAATAATTATCTCAAGGTGAAAATCTGAAGAAACCTCTTGTCAATCTTATTTTTAGCAATGACCCATTGCAGGATGCTAGCTATTCTGATAGGGAAATTGCCAAATTGAATTGCCTCCCCTCCCTTAGTTTCCTTAGTGTTCAGCTTGAAGAGAAAACAGCTTCCCTTTATGTGCAGGAGCCTTTTAGTGTTGAGAGAAAAATGGAAAAATAGTTACATTATGATTCTCCCTCTTCCCTTGTGTGCATTGTATCACAGTGGAGTCTTTCTCAAAGGTGGGCAAAGCAGAAACCTACCTACATAGAAGCATTTCTCATGTAGAAGCATAGACATGTAAAACTAGGTATTATTTTTGGCAGCGGTCCAGAGCGCCAATGCATGAGACATAATTCCATCCTTCTACTGGTTCCTTGCATAAGTCTTCTCTCAGTTTTAAAGGGGTATTCTTGATTCTGAAATGGTGCTGGACTATTTTGCCAACATTTATGGAATAAGCATCACAGTGATTAATCAAATGGATTATAAGTTTGCATGCAATTATTTTCGGGTGCGAAAACTATTTCTTCGAGATCCAACAAGCAAAGATTCTCCAGAATCTATCTTGGCTTTATGTAGCATGCCTTTGACTCTTCAGTGGTACTTTTGCTGTGCTCTGAGTCATAGCTTGTAGCACTTGTTTTCCTTGCCTGTTTGATATTAAGTTGCTTATTTGTTGGCGGGGGTTTCTTTTCTTGTCAGGGAAGTCCAGCTTTACAGAACAATAGAAGCTACACAATTTGCAATCATGACATCAACCACTATCTCAATCTTGCAGGAGGGCCCAGAGATCACTTTCCTTGCCCTGCCCTTTTTTCTTTGTGCCAAGTTCCAAACACAAAAGCTTCCCACATGACCAGCTGTATTTGAAGATAGGAGGCGTTGAAGCATTTTTGGTTAGGACAAAGTTCACCATCAATACTCAGGCTTGCAGAAATCTCTGCTGGTTATCTGAGACCTTAAATTGAAAATTTTGCTTGGGAGAAAAACCAAATGTTTTTCAAAAGATGTTTCTGTCAATAAAAACAGAATAAATGGTGGACAGGGGAAGAAGAAGTGAGGTTCCCTTTGCATCAGCAGATAATCTGAATAGTTCCTAGTGAGCTGAAGTAAAAATAATATTCTGTGAAATGTTCAGTTTGTGCACAAAATTGCACATAGATCATTTGTATCTGGGAGGAACAAAACGATTAATACTCTTCCTGCAAGATCCAATCTGGGTCGGTCACTGAAACCAGAGTTAATACTCTTCCTGCCCATGAATTAGAAATGCATTTCCAAACTGCAAAGAAATTGAATTCCATTGAAATAAAAGCTTGCTTGGGAAGTTTTAAAACAGTATCACACTTTTCTTAAAGAGTAGGCATGGGGTAATAGGCATACTGAAGAAGATAAAGAATTTGGAACTTTAGAATTAAGGTGAATAAACGTAATGTTTGGCTAGGAGACTTGCATGTTCAGTAGATCTTTTCTCCACCATTTGCAGGATGGTGACAGATGAAGAAATAGGGAAAAAAGAGTCCTTTGGTTTAATGAGCTTTCACATTCACTTTATGCATTAAGTTGGCATACAGTAATTACCTAGGAATTCTGGCTTAATATACCATAGAATAAACTCTTATTAGAACATACAGCAGTTGGTCCACCTTGTGCTTAGCTTCCTTTGAATGTATAAATTAAGCATAGGCTGTTGGGTCTTTCTCATTGGCTTATTAAACTAGGATTGTGTCTTACCATATATATGAAAATCTTCCTATTAAGTCAGAGCATTGATACATCCTGCTTTCTGGGATCCTTTTATTTAGAGGTGCAAAGTTTGTACTTGGCAGCCTTCTGCCTGTGAAGGACTGGTTTATGAAATGAGTCACCTCATTTTCTCTTAGTATTCATGAGCTGTGAATGTGTTTGCTGCAAGGGAGAATGGAATGAATTCTTTAAACCACTGGAAAAATACTTTCCATTTCTCCCTGTTTTGCCATTCCTGGCTGGGATGGGTTTATCTTATAATTTTTAGGCAGCTGTACATTCCAGGGAGATGATTGGCCTGGCTGAGTCACAAACAACTTTTCAAATAAATCCTGGGTTCCTTTATTTATATGGCTCCATGAGAAGAAAGTGGATATTTTAGAATTATATACTGCAGGTGGATTAGATTCTACTTCTTATACCACACGAAAAATCCTTTTGCCAGTGAGTTCACAGCTTATGAAAGACTGGGGTGGTTCAATTTATTAGTTTAGATTATGCACGAATTGGAGAAGAAGACAAGCAGGGGTGGAGTTGTACCTACAAGGGCCTTGGCAGCTAGAAAGAGAATAATCCAAAAATGATCACAGTTATGCTATTGAAAAAAGGAATATTTAGAAATCAGTTCCCTCTCATGACATGTATTTATGTAACCAAGTTATAGACCCCCTTCAAGTTAAGAGTGAAAATCCAAAAAATAACTGAGACCAGGAGCAGAAATAAAGCTCACCTCATTCACCAAAGGTACATAGTGAGTTGGAAAAGAACTTGTTCCTGAAGGACAAGATCTCTGGAATTTCCAGGATAAATGAAAGGAATGGCTACTATTCCAGATAGCTAGGCCAAGGGAGTGGGAGCAGCAGCAGCAGATAACTTGGTGCCAATGGGATATGATACATTTCATGCCACAAAGGAGCTACACATTCTATTGAGGATTGTGTATAAGCAGAAGGGCTGGGAGGTGAAGTTTTTGGAGTCAATATTCTCAATTATGGATTTTGCAATGATCCAGAATTTAATCGGATTCAGAAACGGAGAATTTGTGTTTCCCTGCTCTTATTATTTTTAAAGAGTTTTCTTCTTCCAATAGTAAGATTGTGGAGCTTGCCCTATGCCCATGATGGCGAACCTATAGCAAGCATGCCAGAGATGGCATGCAGACCCCTCTCTGTGGGTACCTGTGCCATCGCCACCTGCTCTTCTGGTTTCTAGTGCGGACATGCACACTGGCCAGCTGGTCTTTGTGGGCACCGGAACACTACAGCCTTTTCCGGGCCGTTTTCGGGCTGGTTTTTTGGGCCATTTTCTACGCTGTTTTTCAGGCCATTTTCCAGGCCATTTTTCAGCCATTTTCCAGACTGGTTTTTTGGGCCGTTTTGCAGCCATTTTTGGACCATTTTTCAGGCCAAGAATGGCCCAAAAACAGCACCCAAAATGGCCAAAAAACAGGCATGCATATGCCACCCAGCTGGTCTTCAGGTTTACGGCGCTCCGGCGTGCATACATGCACATGTATGCATGCATGTTCTGGTTTCGGCACTCAGTGCCAAAAAGGTTCTCCATCACTGCCGTATGCTCTTTCTATCTTTGAATAAATAGTACAAAAATCTCTAGATTAAATCTGCAATAATCAGTGTCATTCTTTGGGGCATGGGGAGATCCTTGTTTCTAGATATAGGCCAGAGGTGTCAGACTCGATTTCATTGAGGGCCGCATCAGGGTGGTGTTTGACCTCGGGGGCCAGTGGCCAGTGTGGGCATGGCCAGCTCACTCCTATGGTGGCCCAAACCCTCTGCCAGCAAATATGGACTCCCAAGCTCTGTTTTCGGCTGTAACTGCCTCCTGCAACCCCCTGCCAGTGAAAACGAAGCTCAGGAGGGCCATGCACAGCCCTCCCAAGCTCCGTTTTTGCTGGCAGAGGCACTGCAGGCTGGTCTTTCGCTATTTCCAGGGTGGCCACGTGGGCCAATTCTAAGCACTCTGTGGCCTGGATCAGGCCTGTGGGCCTTTAGTTTGACACCTCTAATATAAGTATTCCTTTACTTTCAACAATTTGTTTAGTGACTTTTTGAAGTTACAATGGCACAGAAAAAAGTGACTTATTGATCATTTTTCACACTTGTTACAGCATTCCCTTGGTCACATGATCAAAATTTACGTTTTGCAACTGATACATATTTATGATGGTTGCAGTGTCCTGGAGTCATGTAACCTTTTGCAACCTTATAAGTCAAAATCAGTGGGGAAGTCACATTCACTTAACAACCTTGTTACTAACTTAACAAATGCAGTGATTCACTTAACAATTGTGGCAAGAAAAGTTTTAAAATGGGGCAAAATTCATTTAACAATTTTTTGCTTAGCAACAGAAATTTTGGCTCAATTGTGGCTGTAAGTCAAGGACTAACTGTTTTCTGTCAGCAAAATTGCAGCAATTCTTAAATATTTCTGAACTGGATTGCTGCTTGCCTTTTGGTAGTAAACATCCCTTTCTTCCTATTTGGTTGCATTTCATACCATTTTTGTCTGATGTTCAATCACAAATGCTAGTTGCCACAGATGTTTGGTCTTGAAAGTTCACTTAGTTTTGTGGCACCAATTTTTGTTGACAAATGGGACTATTTTTCTTGCTCCCTCTCCCAACTCTGCCAATCAGCAGCTTCAACAAGTGAAGAGAAGTAAAATGTAGGTTTTTTCCCCCTAGGTTGTAAGCAGAGCTATTCTCCTCTTTGTGAAATTGATAACCTTAATGGATTGAACAGAAGGTGGAGATGGCAACAGAGAAGTGGGAATGCTGAGGGTGGGGGTAGGAGAGCAAAGGTGACTCTAGGCTGTTTTAGGGAGCCTCCCTTTGTTCTGCAAAGATTCCCCCCCTCCCATTTCATGAGAAGTTGCATGCAAAATACTTTATCCAGTAAGATAAATTTTCAATCCTTCTATCACATTCTTTGCACTCCACACCCTCCTTATTTACTAGTTGGTTGTCCACTCTTCATTGTTTGCCTTGTTGATTGCTGCCTTAAGCAACGACATGTTTTTGTAGCTGGAATTCAATAGATGTTCAGTGTGAAAGTTACACTTCTGTACTGAGTATGGAAAGACAACTTTGATCCGACTACTGATTAATTTGATCCCTTGATTTAGGCAGGGATGGGTAGCCAATTAGTCAAATGTGCTTCTCACTCTCACACTTTTTGTTTTGTTTTCATAATCTTTAGTAATTATACTACTGAATTTTGGCTGCAAAAAATAAGAAATGCTGTACAGGTAATCCTCAATTTACAACCACTAATTGGGATCAGAATTTCTGTTGCTAAGCAAGGCATTCATTAAATGAGTTGTAGCCAATTTTATAACCATTTTTGCAACAGTTGCTAAATAAATCACAGAAGTTGTTAAGTGAATCACATGGTGACTAAGTGAATCTGATTTCTCCCATTGACTTTGCTTGTTGGAAGCTGATTAGAAAGATTGCAAATGGTGTTCCCATGACCCTGGGAATTTTGATCATGTGACAGGAGATGCTATGATGGTCATAAGTGCAAGGACTGGTTGTAAGTCACTTTTTTCAGTGTTGTTTTAATTTTGAATGGTTTCTAAACAAATGGTTTTAAATCAAGGACTACCTATACAGTTTACACTTTCATCCTTGGCCTCAGGGAGGATGTTCAACCCGGTTCCTGATTTAGGCTATTGAATATAGGCTGTGATGGAAAATATGCATCTGGAACATCTCATTTCAGGTTACAAGTGGGGGCTTATACAATTGAATGATTCTTAACAAATAAAAACCATGTATAATGAAAATAAGATATAGGAAGAAAAGTTTGGTTGAACATCATTCCTCTGATAAGCTGTTTTGTTTTTTGACAGATTTTTTTTAACATAATAAAGTATTCAGCCATGTTAGCCTTTAATATCCTTGTAGTGAAAAGAGTTAAGTGACACTAGCAAACCTTGAAAACAAATACCAAATGTAGAGTTTGCAAAAGATAAGCAGTAATTCAAACTGATACATTAATGAATCAAGTCTCTCCCATTTGTTTTCTTTTCTGTAGTTTCACATTTAACTACAAACTAACTGAAAGTGTTATTTGTTCCTTAGAGCCTCATTACATTCTGTCCCTGAGAAAGCATGTGTACTTTAATACAAGCAGTGAGATGGATGTTGTTTCTAAAAAGAGGCCAGTATTTAAAATGTTCCATTAAGGTGGAAAAGCAGTAAATAATATTTTGAATTTTCTTAAAACCTGGCAGGCAAAAAGGGTGGAAAATGTTTCCTACCATGGGGCCAAAAGAAGATCACCAGACCTGTTTTTTAAATGAATCATGGAGTTTTTCTTTCCATGTTTGCTGCCTGTTTATAATTGGGCAGCCTTTCAGTATAATTCTCTTTATATTCTGAGTGGAATTAAAATTAGTGGAAATTGTAGAATAGCAGAGAAATGTTTTGACATGAAGATGAAGGAAAAGTTAGGAAGAGATTTTAAGATTCTTCTTTCCTAGAACTTTAGATGGGCATAGCAATTCTCTGGTGCAATTGAGATATACACCTCTGATCCTAAAACAAACTGTGATCCTACAGGTAGTCCTTGAATTACAACAGTTCATTTGGTGATTGTTCAAATGGTGCTGAAAAAAGTGACTAATGACTATTTTTCATATTTATGACAAATTCAGTATCCCTATGGTTATGTGATCAAAATTCAGACGCTTGGCAATTGGCTGATATTTATGATAGTTGCAGTGTCCCTGGATCATGTGATCACCTTTTGCAACCTTGTAAGCAAAGTTAATGGAGAAGCCAGATTCACTTAACATTTATGTTACTGCAGTGATTCAGTTAACAACTGTGACAAGAAAGGTCGTAAAATTGAGCAAAGTTCATTTAACCAATGTTTCATTTGCCAACAGAAATTTTGGGCTCAATTGTTGTCATAAATCAAGGACTACTTGTACTTTGACCTATTCCATTCTAGCATTGCTTATATTTTTATAAAATATAAAATATGTATTTTTTTGATTTTTCAAATGTATTTTATGGATAACTAATGGTTACAGTGTCTGTTTATAAACCTATAGTTAAGGAGCAAATGTAGCTTTGATCCTGAGTTGACTTATTGGCTAACTGATGATATTACTATAATGAGAAAATGTAACACTTTTGCAAAGGTTCTTGGGTGAGGTGATTTGAAAGAACTAAAATGGAAAATGAAATTTATTATATTTGCCTCCTGATTGTTGGAGTATCTAGCTATCCTATAATTTATTTGGTAAACTCAGAGTGAAACAGGACTGGAAAAATAAAGACTCGTCTATTCCTGCTTCATTTCCAGGAAAGTACCATAATTTGCATAAAATAAAAAATAGAAATAGAAATAAAATAGAAGTAGAAAGAATGGAGAACAGAACAGAACAGAATAATAAACTAGATTAGTTTATTGGCCAATTGTGATTGGATATGCAAGAAATTTGTCTTTAATGCGTAAAGTCTCAGTGTACATGGAAACAACAAACAAATATAATCATAATACTGATGCTTACATAATCTACAAAGTCTGTGTGTATATGTGTTCTGTGTGTGTGTGTGTGCGCGCGTGTGCGTATGTGTATGAATGCATATGCACTGCCATTCATTCATTCATTCATTCATTCATTCATTCATTCATTTATTTATTCATTCATTCATTCATTCATTCATTCATTCATTTATTTATTTATTTTTGCAATTTATTTATTTTATTGTTTATTTTATTTTGAATTTGTATACCGCCCTTCTCCCTGAGGACTCAGGGCGGTGAACAGCCAAATAAAAACATCAAATACAAATATTAAAATACAGTTAAAAAATATATATAAATTTGGCCCCATTAATTAAAACGATAAACAAAACAATTAAAAACACTTAAAAAGAATTAGGCCAGCCCAGCTTGTTGGAAGGGCACGGCCTTTCTCCCGAGGGACTCAAGGTGGCTTACAAAATGACAATTTCCAATACAAATCACAATAAAATTAAATTAAAATCAACAGCCCAATTAAAACAGTTTAAAATTATAACAGTGTACACCCAAACGGATCAGTTGAGTTGACGGAAGAGCCATGTCTTCAGCTCACGACCGAAAGAAAGGAGGTCGGGGGCTGTCCTGAGCTCGGTGGGCAATCCATTCCAGAGAGTCGGGGCTCCCACAGAGAACGCTCTCCTCCTGGAGGCCGTCTGCCGACATTTTTTCATATATGATATTGATTCATGCATATATGATACTGTGTGGCAGTGGTCAACCTGATATGGGAGCAGAGAGAACCAACCAATGATTATTCTGATAATGTCATATAAGAAACTTTTGGAGGGTACCCAAGGTTGGATTTACTTAGCCAGTGAGTAGATGATGAGCCAGAACTACTGATTCTTTTTTATAGAAACAATGAATTGAGACTGAAGATGGTGACTGGACTATCTCATTCCGTTGATAATAATTTAGACAATAAGTGCAACAGTCTGCCTATGCAAGTCAGTTTGCACAAATAGGTGTGCTTTGCATGTGTCCATTTAATTTTTTAAAAAGGAGTTCTTACCCTCCATTATAAAATAAAGTCTTTATACTTTTTCTCACTGGGGAATAACATTAAGGCCCTGTCAACGTTTGGCAGTCCTGTAGGGATCTTTTAGGAATGTTAACATACTAGATCATAGAACAATCTTTCTCAACCTGGTAACATCCAGGCATATTGGTTTTGCAACTTCCTGAATTCCTAGGCTGCAAGGCCATGCTACTAGATATTCTGGAAATTGCAATATCAGCATATTTGGTGGGTGTCTCATTGGAGAAAACTGCATTACTGAATAAGTTGTCACTGTCCTCAGTGCCATTACATCTGTCCTTGCTTGTAGTTCTCTCTTGGCATTTCATGCAACTTTAATATTTTGCAAATGAACTGATGGTAACTCAGGATATTTGGAACAGTATGTAATGCAACAAAATGTAAGAATCATAGGAAGAATTTACAGATAGGCCTCATTTAGCAATCACAATAGGTTCTAGTGAAGCAGTTGGTAAACGAACCAGGTGACTGAAAGAGACAGAGACACAGAGTGAAGATTACTGGTGATTACTATGATCTCATTCAGATAAAGTTCTCTCTTCAGTAACACCAGCATTATTCTAACTCCAGCATGCATTGTTGTAAGGTGCAGGGTGTAAGTATGAACACTGCTTGCAATATAATATCATTTATTACTGTTATATTTTGAATGGTTGCTATCCAATGCAGTTGCTAAATGATGACTTTCTGTTTAGAAAATAAAATGTCAGTGCTACTTTGAATTCTTAGAAAAATTTCTAATATATATGATAGTGTGCAACTAATGACTACTTTTCATCTGTCTTTTTCTTACCAGGGTGGAATTCCAGAATAAATTCTACATGGGTACTGGGTTCAAGTTTCTTCCTTTCTCATTTGACAGCATCCGTGATGGGAAATTTGATGAATAACATCTTGGAGACATAATGCCTGGAAGTGTGGCACTAAATCCAGACCTTTACCTGCATGTGTGCATATATATATGTCTTCCTGAATGATAATCTGATGTGTAGTTTTCCGTTGTGTCCATAATATTTTAGTGATAATAATTTGATATTTCATTTAAAGTTTTTATTGAAGGAAAAAAATCCTAAGAGGATACTCAGAATTTCAGGGGTGGAGGGATTGCTAGCAAAATTAAACTATACTTTTAGCAAGTCTTGAATGAGTCTTTGGTTTTATACTACAAGTGCTGACAGGAATGTTTGTGATCATGGAGGACAATGTCCTGGTGGTTTACAGTTGTCTTGTTCCCCAAAACCATGGTAACTAAAAGAGAAAAATTCACATTTCTAATTCTTTGAATTACTTCACATTTGGGGAAACACCTAAATTGCATACATTTGTTCTGACAACTTGATGATTAAAGGGGGCTCAATTATTCATCTATCCAACATGTACACTTTCCTTTCAGACTTTCAAAAGGACATTTATATTTCCTACAGATTAGTATAAAGGTTGCAATTCAAAAAACTTATTTGCAATAGCCTGCTTAAATGCTAGTAATCCTGCATTTTTTTTCTCAGTTAAATCACAAACGAAAGGGATGACAATGTACCAGAAAGACACCGCACCATCATTTGACAGACATTTTAAGTGTTTGCCCCTGCACAGGATTTTTTCCATATTTTAAATGTAATTTTCATCCCTGGAAACCTCTTTTTGGTAATATTTGAAGTGTAAACCATAAAATGTAAGTGGAAAACAAATTGCTTTCTGGAAAAGTGATACCCCTCCCCAAAAAAGACCCCTAAATCTTTGCATCTTGCCATTGTCAGAAATCTATTTTCCTAGATGCAAAGAGCAGACGGAGGAGCAAATTATTTGTTTACCCTGTTATAGCTGGCCTCTGTTTGGCTCCACATGATTAATTAATAAGGAAACATTTAATAGCACTGGTTAAAGCTCTGAACTGCTTGTTTTGTTCAAAGAAACAAAACTCAGAAACTTTTACCTCCATTCTCACATGACCTTGACACCTATTACTGCTGTAGGGAAAAACTTGGCTACTCTTGACACGTCTACAGCTGAACAGTTCAAGAGAGTGTGGTAACTTGACAGCAGCAATAGCAGCAGATATGTTTTTAGGACAGATTCTCCTTGAAAATAGGAATAGCTTGAGGGTAACATCTGCCTTCGGTTTGTCCGTGTTTAGATGCAGGAATGAATCTAGTATTGTATGCCTCTGTAAGATGTAAATTTATGCTGTGAGTGTTGTGTTATGTTGTGTTAGATAAATGTGCACTTTTCTGAAAGTGTTTCACGTGAAGACTTCAGGGCACTTCATTGGCACTTAAAGAATGAGCCTTGATTTGATGTGTTAACCTTACAAGAGGGTGCAAAAACAACACTTTTTATTGGAAACTGTGAAATTATAGCTGTTGCTGTTGTGTAAAATGCAAAAAACCCTGTTTTGAAACTAATATGCAGTAGTTTTTCCCTATTTTCCTCATCAGCTAATTGCTGTTACCTATTAAAGCAGTTGAAGTCACCTGTAATGTCTTGTGTTTTTTTAAAAAATGTATTTGAGGGAATGGGATGGATGAGGGGGATTAAAAGAGAAGAGGGTGAACACAGATGTAGAAACACAGAAAAAGAAATACTATAAAACAGATCATTCCAAAAGCCAAATTCTGGAATCAGTTACTAGGTAAAGTTCTTTGTTGTTGTAATCATTGGGATTTAATCAATTTTGCTGTTTGGTATATTTTTTTCCCCACTATAATGATTCCTCTTCAATTATGCTGAAGTCCAATCCCATCCACTAAAATCAGAGTAGTAGTTTTATTCTGTTATCCCTTTGGCTTATAAAACTTCAAAGGCTTTCCACCCACAAAAGTGGAAAAGTTTTCTATAAACAAACTGCCTCTTGGGAAATTTATTTATTTATTTGATATATCTCTTGCCTTTTTTTCAGGAGCTCAGGGCAGCACACATAGTGCTTCCTCTTTTTATTTTCCGCTGCAGAACAAACCTGCATGGTAGGGAGGGCTAAAAGAATTAGCAGTCATCCAGTGAGCTCTCATGGCTGAGAATGGAATTTAAACCTAAGCCTCTTCAGTGCCATTTCAGCACCAAAACCATTACATTATGTTAGCTCTATATTTTAGAATTCTGAAATACTCCAGTTTGAAGCTGCTTGGTGTTCCCATCTCTGATCAATATCAGATTCTTCCTTTTCATGGAATTACTAGATCCACACATTTGACTCTGCTGCCTTTTGTGGTCCATGCTAGTCTATGGGCTCTGTCTCTTTAATCTTCCAGGATAAATTCCAACATTACAAAATTTTTGCTGGGACTGAATCTGTGGTGGATTCTAATCAGTTTTACCACTGGTTCACTTCGCGCAAGTGCATTGATTAAAAAAACAGCTGAATCATTGCAATCCACTCTGCCGTGCCTTACATCTGACCAAAAAGCAAAAGAAATAAAGGTAGGTATAGTGCGGGGGCAGGGAGGAGGACCCAACTGACGTTCAGAGAGAACCGATTCGCTCTCCTATGACGATTTCCACTACCGGTTCTCCCGAACCAAGGAGAATCGATAGAAACCCATCACTGGACTGAACCTCAAAATATCCACCAAAAGTAAATATCAATCTTCCTTAAACAGATTTATGGATCTTAATTTCCAAATTTCTCAGCAATAGGCATGCTTACTGAGGAATTGTAGGAATTGATGTCCACATATTGGAGAGTACCACACGTTGGAGAGATTTAGGGAAGGTTTATACAATAGCAGTGACTGCAACTTTACCTCAGGTCCTTTAAAATATTCCCTTCTACTTTTGCTTAGCTGGAGGAGAATCAATCTGACCATTCTCAACTCAAAGGTATGCACACAATTTCCAGAAAGTAGCCGTGCTTTAATGACTTAAACCAAAAAAATGAACTAACAACAAAATTGTTGTTAAAGAATAAAATGGAGTCAAAAAGCCAGTTTTTCCAATGCAAACTGAACATCCTACAGAAGTGGTAGATTAAATGTCTGATACCAGCTGATTAGGGAAGGATGTGGAGGACATTGTCCGGGTATCTTATGAAGGCTTGTTAGCAGGAATATGTTCATTTTAATAAAATGCTTTAA